>NC_083576.1:92743067-92913067 GCF_027579695.1 Neoarius graeffei
ATTCGTCTTAACAGGCTTCATGTAATTAACAGGTAAAGGTCATATTTATTTGGTCTCAGGCTGAAAGTAGAGGGTGAGAAATGTACAGAATACTGCACAAGCACAAGTTTAACATGATAAAGAGTCTTAGCATTGGATATTTATTTCATCAGAGTCTGTGGGTTGGTCAGCTGGTAAGTTTTACAATCTGTGGGTTGGTCATTGGTGGGTTGGACAGTTAGTAGCTTGGCTGTTGGTTCAGTTGGTTGTTCAGTGGATTAGCAAATTGATGGGCCAGTCATTGGAGGGCTTTAATGGGTGGTTGGTCAACTGGTGAACCTTCCAGCCAATGGGTGAAATTAATCAGTGGTGGGTTGGTGGGTCTGTGGGTGGGTCAGCTGGTAGGTACTTCTGTCAATGGGTCAGTCAATGGATTAGTCAGATGATGGGCTGCCCAGTTAATAGGTTGGTTGGATGTTTGCTTGTTTAAGTGGTGAAGCTTTCAGGTGGTTCAGTTTGTTAGTTTGTAGTGGTTCAGTCAGTTGGTTGCTAGGTTGCTATTTCAGTGAGTCAGTTGGTGGATTGGTCAGATGCAGGTTTAGCTGGGTGGAGGGTTGAAAAGGCAGTCAGTGAATCAGACAGTAAGAGCAGTTTGGTGGGTCAGTGGGTCATTCAGTAGATGTATGGGTACTTGTACATTGATTTGGTCAGTTGTAAATCAGTCAGTCAGTTGATCAGTGTTTGGATGGTTGGCAAGTTAGACAGTTGTTCAGAAAGTGGGTTGGTCAGTTAATTAGGCACTTGATTTTGGGTTGGTTGGTGTTGGGCTGCTCCAGCAGTGGGTTGGTTGGGTGCTTATTTGGTCAGCTGGTCATTTGTCAGTTTTGTGGTTGCTTTGTTGTTGGGCCAGTCAGTCAGTGGGATGGTTGGTGTGCAGGTTGGTCAGATTCTGATTCAACTGGTTAGAGGGTTGGATGATTGGTCAATGAATTGAACAGTTGGTTGATAATCAGGTTGGTGAGTTAGTGGGTGGGGTGATTAGTCAGGGGATTGGTCAGTAGGCGGGTGGTGAACTGATTAGTCATTCAGTTGGTTGGTTAGTGGGTAGGTCAGTTAGAATAGAATAGAATGCCTTTATTGTCACTGCACAATGTACAACAAAATTTAGTTCATCACAGGAGAGCAAAGCTGCTGCATACGTACGCGCCGCCACTCTTGGGCACTTCAGCCCAAGGCCATCCTACGTTAACCTAACTGCATGTCTTTGAACTGTGGGGGAAACCGGAGCACCCAGAGGAAACCCATGCAGACACAGGGAGAGCATGCAAACTCCACACAGAAAGGCCCCCGTCAGCCGCTAGGCTCAAACCCAGAACCTTCTTGCTGTGAGGCGACAATACTAACCACTACACCACCGTGCTGCCCAGTTAATGGATGGGCCAGTCACTGGGTTGGTTGCTCAGGTGGTGAGTCAATTATTCAGTCAGTGAATGAGTCACTGGGTCACTTGGTTGTTAGGCCTGTGGGTTGATCAGTGGATTGGTCTGCCTTTCAGCCAGTGGATAGATTGGTTGGTTGGTTGGTTGGTTGGTTGGTTGGTTGGTTGGTTGGTCATTGGCAGATTAGTGAATCAGAAAATTGGTAGGTCATCAGATTTCTGGGTTGATCAGTCAGTGGATTGATTGGTCAGTGGGTTGATCAGACAGTTGATGAATAAGGCAGTTGGTTGGTCAGTCACTTGATGGGTCAGTCAGGTGGCTGGATGGGTTAGTTACTTAGAAAGTTGGTCAATCAGTGTCAATCAGGACAGTCAGTGGGTTGGGCTTCCATTCAAACAGTGAAAAAGCTGGTCAGTTGTTGGTGGGTCAGTGAATCAGATTTGGTGGGTCAAAGGATCAGTCAGTTTGTGTGTGGCTTGATCAGTCAGTGGGTTGGTCAGTTAGACAACAACTATTATTATTATTATTATTATTATTATTATTATTATTATTATTATTATTATTATTATGTTACTGTTGTTGTTATTGAGCTTTGAATATTGTATTTAATAGCAGATCTGACCCTAATGATACTGGTACACACACACACACACACACACACACACACAATTTTATTTTAAAATCCATCATGCTGCCAGATCATAGTTAGTTCTCAGCATGTTATACAGTTTCATCATGAGATCTCTGGTCTCTAAATATGGGACGTCTAAAGTGCAGTAGCTCAGTTAACCAACCATTTAGTTTTTACGGCTCATACCAAACAGGAACGCTACCATCGCAACCACAGCAGCACAGAGTTCACTGCTCTCCTAAACTGACTATAATAAAAAAACCTCATTATTATTATTATTATTATTATTATTATTATTATTATTTCCTAAATTCTTTAATTCTGTACTTTTTTTTATTTAAGTGTGAATAGCACATTATAGCTTTAAATCTTCAGGTTTGCACTCCATTGAACTACAATTCCAAAATAATGAGGAAAAGTGTGAAAAAAAATCACACTTACACTCCAGATGTTCTCTCAGCTTCCGGAACAAAGACACTTTGCGGAACCTCCATGTTGGAGCAGCTTGTGCCGCCGTATCATCATCAGCCATGATGGCAGAAATGTTGGACAAATTAATTAAAATTAATTTGCTTTCTTTCTCTGTAGTTAAAGTTGATGTTGTAGCGTCTCATCACTGAGGCATGAGAGCTCACGCTGAAAATTTAAAGCCTTGTTTAAAAAAAAAAAATTGTCTGGCTCAGGTTTTACCACCATGATGAAAATACGCCTCGGCAACGTCAGCGTCTGCAGCCATGTTGTGGTTATGGTTGCGAGCCTCAAGTTCGAGCCTTTGGAGATCCTCTCAGGATTGTCGTTCTTCTATTTTAGCTCTGATGCATCATGCTGGAGGGGATAACGTCGCTCCTGTGACCTCAGAGTGACCTTCTGAATGGATCTGGTTTAAAAGGTTGGAATAGGTGATGATGATGATGATGATGATTTCATCTGCTTTCATCCATCAGCAGCACATTTAAAATAATATATACTTCTGTGTGTGTGTGTGTGTGTGTGTGTGTGTGTGTGTGTGTGTGTGTGTGTGTGTGCTAACACCAGAGAGAACATAATATGTAAGGAATAAAACAAAATGGAGTTACAAAAAAATGAATTGCTTTCACCACCCTGAAGGTTATTTGTTTTATTTCTCTTGTACCGCAGCAAAGTGCCAATGATTACAGTTTTTTGTCACTTATGCTACAGCAGCTATAAACATTCCTTCTCTCACCAGCCTGTTTTTTCTCTCTCTTCATGTTACCAAGAAACCATAAAGAAGAAATGTGACCACCTCCTCTATCCTGAAGACGTCTGAAAACTTAAACTCACAGCTTCACTTCTGACTGTTACACAGCACTGACACTGGAGACTCCTTCCAGAAATGTTACTTAAATCAATGTCTCTTTACAATTACACACTTAAAAAAAATCCATTTATTATTACTGAATGTTCCACTGTACATGTCCCTGTTACCATAGAAACAAGAACCTGCTGAATCCTGGACTCTGATTGGTCAGAAGGTGTTGATTAATTCTCTATAACAGCAGCTCTGACTGTAGTGCAGGTTTACATTAATGCACTCGTTGTTATTATTAATATGTTATCATTTCTATAGCAACAGCTCATTCACAGGGACGTTTTCCGTAAGGAGAAATGTGTTTATGTAACATTTCTGGAAGGAGTCTACAGTGTCAGCATTCTGATTTTCACTGAATGCAGGGATGTTGATACGAGGTTCTGATCGCTCATCTTATAAATTAAACACAGAATTAGGCAGAAAGTTAGTAAGTGAAGAATTTCAAATATGAACAATATAAAATGATCCAGTGGGCGTGGTTTGTTATGGTGTAAAATTAGCCGTAACTCATGTTTCACGTGTCACTGAATTCCGTTAAAAGCTTCACTAAGCACTCAGCAGTGAATTTAATACAGCGTTACGATGTTCCTGAAGAATGTTAATAGGAAGAGCATATGTTCCACACATCTTAAAGTAAAGAATGTCAGCAGGTCTCTCTCTCTCTCTCTACTTTTAATGAACCCTTACTCCTGGAAAGGAGCTTTTTAAAATCATTAATCATTCAAATTATCTAGAAAAGATGACACCTTATAGACTATTGACAAACAAACTCAACCACCAAACTCAACATGAGCTCAAACTTTTTTCTCAAACATTTCTCCTGATGTGTAGAGATCAGTGTATGAATGTAAATAAAGGTGTACCACAGGGCTCCGATTTCAGTCCGCTTCTGTTTTACATTTCTCTAATTTCCATGACAATGAAGGCCAGCAGATCAACTTCAGGAGTTCTTCAAGTGTTCAGGGGATAATTCATGGCTGTTAGGTTCCAAAAAAAAAAGGTTTTATATAGAACAATTTGTGGCAGGGAATTGTTCTGATACATGCTTCTATATAGAACCCAGAAGAACTTCCAAAGAATCTTTAAACTCCATCCTGAGTGATTTATAGAATAATATTTATAATTACAGTGGTGCTTGAAAGTTTGTGAACCCTTTAGAATTTTCTATATTTCTGCATAAATATGACCTAAAACATCATCAGATTTTCACACAAGTCCTAAAAGTAGATAAAGAGAACCCAGTTAAACAAATGAGACAAAAATATTATACTTGGTCATTTATTTATTGAGGAAAATGATCCAATATTACATATCTGTGAGTGGCAAAAGTATGTGAACCTTTGCTTTCAGTATCTGGTGTGACCCCCTTGTGCAGCAATAACTGCAACTAAACGTTTGCGGTAACTGTTGATCAGTCCTGCACACCGGCTTGGAGGAATTTTAGCCCGTTCCTCCGTACAGAATCAAATCAAATCAAGTTTATTTGTATAGCGCTTTTAACAATAAACATTGGCGCAAAGCAGCTTTACAGAATTTGAACGACTTAAAACATGAGCTAATTTTATCCCTAATCTATCCCCAGAAGCTGAAGCTGTACAGAACAGCTTCAACTCTGGGATGTTGGTGGGTTTCCTCACATGAACTGCTCGCTTCAGGTCCTTCCACAACATTTCGATTGGATTAAGGTCAGGACTTTGACTTGGCCATTCCAAAACATTCACTTTATTCTTCTTTAACCATTCTTTGGTAGAACAACTTGTGTGCTTAGGGTCGTTGTCTTGCTGCATGACCCACCTTCTCTTGAGATTCAGTTCATGGACAGATGTCCTGACATTTTCCTTTAGAATTCGCTGGTGTAATTCAGAATTCATCATTCCATCAATGATGGCAAGCCGTCCTGGCCCAGATGCAGCACCATGATGCACTACCACCATGTTTCACAGATGGGATAAGGTTCTTATGCTGGAATGCAGTGTTTTCCTTTCTCCAAACATAACCCTTCTCATTTAAACCAAAAAGTTTTATTTTGGTCTCATCTGTCCACAAAACATTTTTCCAATTGCCTTCTGGCTTGTCCACGTGATCTTTAGCAAACTGCAGATGAGCAGCAATGTTGTTTTTGGAGAGCAGTGGCTTTCTCATTGCATCCCTGCCATGCACACCATTGTTGTTCAGTGCTCTCCTGATGGTGGACTCATGAACATTAACATTAGCCAATGTGAGAAAGGCCGTCAGTTGCTTAGAAGTTACCCTGGGGTCCTTTGTGACCTCGCCGACTATTACATGCCTTGCTCTTGGAGTGATCTTTGTTGGTCTTGAATTTCCTCCATTTGTATACAATCTGTCTGACTGTGGATTGGTGGAGTCCAAACTCTTTAGAGATGGTTTTGTAACCTTTTCCAAGCTGATGAGCATCAACAATGCTTTTTCTGAGGTCCTCAGAAATCTCCTTTGTTCGTGCCATGATACACTTCCACAAACATGTGTTGTGAAGATCAGACTTTGATAGATCCCTGTTCTTTAAATAAAACAGGGTGCCCACTCACACCTGATTGTCATCCCATTGATTGAAAACACCTGACTCTAATTTCACCTTCAAATTAACTGCTAATCCCACAGGTTCACATACTTTTGCCACTCACAGATTTGTAATATTGGATTATTTTCCTCAATAAATAAATGATCAAGTATAATATTTTTGTCTCATTTGTTTAACTGGGTTCTCTTTATCTACTTTTAGGACTTGTGTGAAAATCTGATGATGTTTTAGGTCATATTTATGCAGAAATACAGAAAATTCTAAAGGGTTCACAAACTTTCAAGCACCACTGTAAGCTGTGATCTTCAACAGTATTTTAAATTCAAGTTAGAATGAAATTCTGACTTTTTTTAAGTTTAAATTTTTTCATGGACGTTTCGCTTTATTTTCATTCCAGTGATTGATTTCCTACATTACCCACAATGCTGTGCTGATAATGATGTCACAGTCAGTGTAATTCTGCCCTGACTTCTTTATCCTAAAGAGAGAAATGCAGCAGCACTTTAGTCCTTTTTAGTCCAACACTCTGCTCTAACAGATTAGCTTCCAAAGCTTCAACTTTCATGCCAATACATCCATCAATGCCATCACACTCATTATCTCATCGATTGCTAACTACCCGAACCAAGTCAGGCCATAACATTTGCCTCCTTTTTTCACATATCTACAAGACCATTCGGAAAAAAATTCCCCGAATTCCCTGTGGTTCCACATCCCTCCAACTGAGACACTATTCTCGTCTCGTCATCTCTAGCCGCTTTATCCTTCTACAGGGTCGCAGGCAAGCTGGAGCCTATCCCAGCTGACTACGGGCGAAAGGCGGGGTTCACCCTGGACAAGTCGCCAGGTCATCACAGGGCTGACACATAGACACAGACAACCATTCACACTCACATTCACACCTACGCTCAATTTAGAGTCACCAGTTAACCTAACCTGCATGTCTTTGGACTGTGGGGGAAACCGGAGCACCCGGAGGAAACCCACGCGGACACGGGGAGAACATGCAAACTCCGCACAGAAAGGCCCTCGCCGGCCCCGGGGCTCGAACCCAGGACCTTCTTGCTGTGAGGCGACAGCGCTAACCACTACACCACCGTGCCGCCGAGACACTATTCTAATCTTTTAAATTCTTGAACATGCTCAGTCCATATCAGTCTCCTCCTGCTTCTGAGACCTACCGGAGTAGACAGAAGATGAACCTGCGATGAGGTACTGCACCGAGTCCACAGCTCTTCTCCATGCAGATGTACAGCTGGTTCATCAACAAACCTACCTGACTCTGTCCTGACTGTAGTCAGTGTCTTCAGGACCCAGACAATCTTGTTCATATGTTTTGGACCTGCCCTGCATGTTCCCCTTTCTGGACGTTTAACTTTAATTCTTTATCACTGATTACTTCTGTAAGTTTCCACCCTTCACCATAACTGTGCTCTCTGGTGTTGCACAAAATATTATCTAAATGTGGCAGCTGTTCTGAGCACATGGTAATAAATAAATCATTAAAAACAATAACAGTGTCCCCATGTGACATCAGCAACACACGACTGCTACATTCTCACAGGAATAACAATCAACAAACACGCACCAGAACAAACATTAAATACATCACAAACATTTTAATATCAACATATTTAAATAAGAAAGAAAGAAAGAAAGAAAGAAAGAAAGAAAGAAAGAAAGAAAGAAAGAAAGAAAGAAAGAACAATGGATGGGTTGGCAGATGCATGGACGGATGGATGGGTGGAAAGAAAAAAGAGAGAATGATGGATGGGTTGGTGTATGGACAGCTGGACAGATGGATGGATGGATGGATAAAAAGAAAAAGAATAACATTGGATGGATGGATGGATGGATGGATGGATAAAAAGAAAAAGAATGATGTTGGATGGATGGATGGATGGATGGATGGAAAGAAAAAATAAACAATGATGGATGGA
This sequence comes from Neoarius graeffei, assembly GCF_027579695.1. NCBI lineage: Eukaryota > Metazoa > Chordata > Actinopteri > Siluriformes > Ariidae > Neoarius > Neoarius graeffei. Next base: position 92,750,926 of record NC_083576.1, read on the forward strand.
TGGATGGAAAAAGAAAAGAAACAAATATTTTTATAAACATATTTAAATAAAAACCAAAGAAAGAAAGAAAGAAAGAAAGAAAGAAAGAAAGAAAGAAAGAACAATGGATGGATTGGCAGATGCATAGACGGATGGATGGGTGGAAAGAAAAAAGAGAACAATGGATGGGTTGGTGTATGGACAGGTGGTCAGATGGATGGATGGATGGATGGATGGATGGATGGATGGATAAAAAGAAAAATAATAACATTGGATGGATGGATGGATGGATGGATGGATGGATGGATGGATGGATGGATGGATGGATGGATGGATGGATGAGAAATGTATGTGCCTTCCACTTTACTCTGTGGTTAAAATGCCAATCTACTCATGATTCCAGGGGAAAAGATCCAAATGAAAGGTACAGAATGTTCTGGATCTCTGTGATGGTTCCACAGGAGCCACAGGAAAAAAAATGTAGAAATGAATATAAATGGAACATCAAAAATAAATTATGGAATTCCGGGTTATGGTGCTGTGCTGAACGCATGTGTGTGGGAGCTCCCATGGAAATTCAGAGAATAAACTAACCAAACAGCCAGTATAAGACCTGTGAGTAGTCACAATTTGTGTGGAATCAAGAACAACCAGCCCAAATGCCTCCGAAACAAGCTGCAAAAACTCAGAAATCATCTAAAGCAGAAGCTACAGGTGTTTAGGGAATGGCAGATGCTAATGCTAGCAATGGAGACTCAGTTGTGGTGGATAGCTCGAACCCAATTCTTAATGCCATTAGCGCAATGAAAGGAGAATTTGTACTGAGGTTTGACAGCCTGTTCAGTGCTATTGAGGGAATACAGAGTGATCTGAAGGCAGTGTCATCACGTGTTACTGAAGCGGAGGACAGAATTAGCACCAATCAAGACGATGTAGCATCATTGAAAACACAGACCAGCACCATGAAGGCGGCTATTGAAGAGCTAGTCTCAAAAGTGGACGACTTGGAAAACCGAGCCCACCGCTTGAATCTTCTCCTGGTCGGCCTCCCAGAGAAGGTAGAAGGGTCTGATATGTGTGCCATTCTGGAAAGGTGGATTCCTGAAGTGCTTGATGAACATAATTTTCCACGACCTGTATTGATAGAGAGGGCGCACAGAATCGGCGGAGCCGGCATTAATGTTGCTGAGGCAGGGGGCCGCTCTGGTGTGTGTCCCAGAGTGGTAATCATGAAGTTCCTAAACTACACGGACAAGTCTCGGGTCATGACGGCTGCCAGGAGCAAGGGGGAAATACTCTACGACAACCGGAGAGTCATGTTTTTCCCTGACGTTTCTGCTGATCTGGTCAGGCAGAGGAAAGTCTTGGACTCAGTGAAGAAAGAGCTGGCTTCCCTCTCCATCCCAACTCTGCGCTATGGGATAAACTCTTGGTGACCATGAAGGGGAGACGACACATCTTTGATACCGCAGTGGGAGCAAAGGATTTTGTGCACGGTTTGAAGGACTGTACCCCTGGATCCGCGGGAAAAGAGACAACCTGAGACCTGATTGTATGGCTGGTATGTTTAAGTCACTGAACTTTGCTCTCTGACCTCACAGGGAGCCACTTTGAACACTGTTTAAATTGTGCAAAATAGATGTTTGGTTGCTATAAACATAGTTGTACATATATTAATGTTTTTTCATGCGGGGCTCTGCTACGGTTGTTGGGCATGCTGTTTCTTGCTGTGCTGTGGACGCAGGCGGACCAGTTAGGCTCCATGGTTTGGATGTGTGTACTGTGGGAGGGATGGGTGTATCTTAGCTGGGGATGTACACTCAGTTATGTTCATAGTGTTCTAAGGCACATATTTTTCATTTCATTTTTTTATTATGTTTTGTGGGCGGCATGGTGGTGTAGTGGTTAGTGCTGTCGCCTCACAGCAAGAAGGTCCGGGTTCGAGCCCCGTGGCCGGCGAGGGCCTTTCTGTGTATCTGTGAAGATACTCAGTCATCCAGGTACATAGTAATCTGTGGTTGGTAGAAGAGAGCAACTGGACTTGCTTGAAAAGTCTTGAAGACGTTTCGCCTCTCGTCCAAAAGGCATCCTCAGTTCTGTCTGTCTAATAGGGAGTATCAAGTATTTATCCTCTCATGGATCATAATAGAATCCGAATCAGAATGCTGATGGCTGCACTGTAGGTGGCTGATAGATGATAGAGAGGCGAAACGTCTTCAAGACTTTTCAAGCAAGTCCAGTTGCTCTCTTCTACCAACCACAGATTACTATGTACCTGGATGACTGAGTATCTTCACAGATATGTTTCTACGCATTTTGGGATGAGTTCCCTTCGACTAGTGCGGGAGTATGAGAGGACTTCCAGAAAACTGGCAGACATCTTAGCCAGAGAGGATCGTTCATTTTTGTCAACCTGGAACGACCATCACTGAACAGAGGTGGGTGTCTATGACATCTATCAGCCACCTACAATGCAGCCATCAGCATTCTGATTCGGATTCTATTATGATCCATGAGAGGATAAATACTTGATACTCCCTATTAGTCAGACAGAACTGAGGATGCCTTTCGGACGAGAGGCGAAACGTCTTCAAGACTTTTCAAGCAAGTCCAGTTGCTCTCTTCTACCAACCACAGGCCTTTCTGTGTAGAGTTTGCATGTTCTCCCCGTGTCCGCGTGGGTTTCCTCCGGGTGCTCCGGTTTCCCCCACAGTCCAAAGACATGCAGGTTAGGTTAACTGGTGACTCTAAATTGAGCGTAGGTGTGAATGTGAGTGTGAATGGTTGTCTGTGTCTATGTGTCAGCCCTGTGATGACCTGGCGACTTGTCCAGGGTGAACCCCGCCTTTCGCCCGTAGTCAGCTGGGATCAAGCTAAAAGAGGTTATGTGTAGGATCAAACAGTTAAAAGCAAAAATAGTTTTTATCCAGGAGACGCACTTGACCTCTGATGATGTAATCAAAGTGAGGAGGAGATGGCCTGGTTGAGTATTCTCAGCTTCGTTCAGTTCACACTCATGTGGGGTAATTACACTGATACACAATTCTGTGCCTTTTCATCTTATTAGTATGGATGAAGATCGATTAGGCAGATACCTCATTATTCAGAGTGAAATTCTCTCAGTTCGATTTAATTTGGTTAATATATATGGGCCCAATGAAGATAATCTGTCTTTTTTAGACACCTGTTCTTGTCTTTGGCTATTTTACCTGGCAACTTTATCATAGGTGGGGACTTTAATTGTGCTCTACAGCCTGGAATGGATAGAGCTACTGGAATTGATTCTTCCCATAATCAGACAAGAAAGGAGCTGCTACAGTATATTAAATAATTTAATTTAATTGACATCTGGAGAGAGAATCATCCTGACCAATTCACTTTCTCTTTCTACTCTAGTGCATGTCTGACATTCTCCAGAATTTATTACTTTTTGGTTTCTGCCTCCTTAGTATCTACTGTCTCACGATCCTGGTATGATAGCATTATAATTTCAGATCATGTTTCGGTTTCATTTATCTTGAACATGCCCCAATCTTTGAATTACTCCCCAAGATGGCGTCTCCAGGCATTTTGGCTTAGGGATCCAAAATTTATAGTTTACTGGAACACAAATTGATTACTATTTTGAATATAATACAAATCAGACATCAGCTGCTATACATTGGGAGGCTTTTAAGGCCTTTTTGAGGGACCAGATGATAAGCTTCACAAGCTTCAAACACAAGCAGTGTAGATTGGAGATGGAACAACTGGAAAAAAAAAAGATAAAGGATACTGAAACAAACTACTCTGCAAATCCTTCTCAACACTCATTTGTGGAACTTAATGAGCTAAGAGCTAAATACAATGTTTTATCTACAAATAAGGCAACTAAAAATTTGATGAAACTGAAGCAGTCCTATTACGAACAGGGTGAGAAAGCAAGTAAGCTCCTTGCTTGGCGTATTAAACAGATGGAAACTGAAAGAGTAATAAATACAATACAAACAGATGAAGGCTTGGTAACTAGTGATCCTAAAGAAATGAATAAGATTTTTTCAAGCTTCTGTGAAAATTTATACCGTTCGGATTATTTAACCTCAGCTTTTCAAAAACAAAAGGAATTTCTTGATGTATTAAACTTTGTCCCCCTAAAGCAGGGGTCACCAAACTTTTTTCTCTGGGGGCCACATTGTTGTTCCTGACTGTGATGGGGGGCCGGGGTCGGGTCAGCTATATCACATAGAATTGTATGACCCAGACAAATATGACCACCAGCAGGCCTCATTGTGTAGTAGAGATTACTAGCCTGGCACAGCCATCCCCACTACTATATCCCCACTACTATATCCACACTACTATATCCACACTTGATTCCTGGCACATATTTGTTTATCTTTACTAGTGGTTTGCAAAAGTAGTAATCGAGTCTTCACACTTTGTTTTAATTTGAAATACCACTGATATTCCATTTATTTATTTTCTAATAAAAATAACATCAAAGCTGTCAAGGTAAGAAACATCTGCCTAGTTGAGGTGATTGACACTGGCAAAGGTGAGTGGAAAATTATAAATTGTTGGTAGGCCTGTTGATATTATTAATAATATAAATAGTAATTGTATGCAGCACTTAATAAAGGTCAAATAAATAGGCCTATAAAATAAATACATTTTAAAAAACAGTGAAATTATAATAATATGAGCAATAGATCAATAGATCACAGCAGTTGTGCTGTGTCCTGCACGTCATTGCTCTCATCCATGGCCAAAGCAAAAAACTCGAATTCTGACGCTTTCTCATTCAGCTGGTCATACACGTTGTCCCCCAAATCTTCGGTTCGCCTGGTCATAGCAGGTGCGGAGAGACTCACCACATTGAGCGCATCCTTCTTATCGGGACACACCTCCTCGGCCACAGCAAGCATGCATACTTTAACAAAGTCCCCATCAGTAAACGGCTTTCCATGGGTAGCTAGTAGGTGAGCTACCTTATAGCTAGCTCGGACAGCAGCCTGGTTGATCTGGGTTTGGTGAAGGAATACATTCTGTTGTGCAGCCAGTCCGCATTTCATCCTCCGAATCCTGTCTTCTCTTGTTTGCCCTCGCAAACTAGCATACTCTTTGTGGCGGGTTTCGTCGTGACGACGCAGATTATATTCTTTGAAAACCGGCACTCTTTCTTTACATACAAGACAAACTGCACGGTCCTTACACTGAACGAAAAAATAATCGGTGGTCCACTGTTCTTTAAAAACTCTGCACTCTCTGTCAGCTTTTCGCTTACCGCTAGCCATTTTGCTGTCCTGAACACTGACAGTTCTCTGCGCGTGCGCTGCCTGTCACTGCTTGATCGCAAGCATATGACGAAAATTCAGAAAATATGAATAGTTCATTTTATAACTAAATATCAATTTTAATTGATAAAATCAACAAAATACAAGATGCAGACATGTTATTATTTGCCAAAAAGCAATACCCTTTGGTGACTGACCCCTTGAAAATGGTTCCTCCAGGAACGATGACGTTTCAGTTGTCAAGACAACGGAAAAACTAAAATACAAAAACAGAAAGATACGTCACAATGCTCTTGTGCACAAAACAAAATGCTCTTGTATTTGTATTTGTATTTTAGTTTTTCCGTTGTCTTGACAACTGAAACGTCATGGTTCCTGGAGGAACCATTTTCAAGGGGTCAGTCACCAAAGGGTTAAAAAAATAGGCCATGACCACTTTTGGGGATTGCCTCCTAGGGCCGGTTCAAGTGGTGGGGGGCAGAGGGGCTGGGGGGCCGGTCAAAGGGGGGTGGCGGGCCGGATCTGGCCCGCGGGCCGTAGGTTGGCGACCCCTGCCCTAAAGGAAGACTCTCAGGCTGCTCTAGAGCTTGACCTAGAGGCCGAAGAATTGTCTGCAGCTATAGGTAGCATGAAGGGGGGGAAAGCCCCTGGGCCGGACGGGATCCCCATCGAGATATATAAAACCTTTAGAACTAAACTAACACCACCTCTGCTCGAGATGTATCGGGAGTCTTTGGATAGCGGATCCCTTCCTCCTTCTCTCAATACAGCAGTAATTACTTTGTTGTTGAAGCTGGGGAAGACACCCACTCTGTGTGGATCTTACAGACCAATTTCACTGCTTAATAATGATCTCAAAATTCTTTGTAAAGTATTGGCTAGACAACTTGAACTGAGTTTGCCGGAAATAGTTCACTCTGACCAGAATGGCTTTGTGCAGGGAAGGCAGGGCTTCACAATATCCGTAGAGTACTTAATATAGTGTTTAATAAATCTGGCTGTATAGACACTGCCATTCTGTCGTTGGATGCCGAGAAGGCATTTGACAGGGTGGAGTGGCTGTATTTATTTGAGACTCTGCAAAGGTTTGGTATAGGGGGGAAATTTCTTGGTTGGATTCGACTTCTTTATGCTGCTCCACAGGCTGTAGTTTTAACAAATGGGTTATTTTCAACACCTTTTGAACTGCACCGGGGGACAAGACAGGGTTGCCCCCCTTTCACCCCTGTTATTCACCCTTGCTATCGAGCCACTTGCTATGGCAATTCGAAAAAACACCAACCTGAATGAAATAAAGATAGGAGATATTGAACATCGCATATGCAGATGATGTAATTCTGTTTTGTTCTAACTTGAAACAGTCTCTACCTACTTTACTTTCTCTCACAAACACTTTTGGTGTCTTTGCAGGTTACAAAATAAATAACACCAAATCAGTAATATTATTTATGAATGAAAATGAGAGACTCAACTCTCCAATTCATACTCCTTTTCTGGTTTCATTGGAAGGCTTTGTGTACTTGGGTGTGAAGATTACTCCTACCATTGACAAAATTGTCCCAATGAACTACAATCCCATAACAGACAGAGTTACAGAGCTCATAAACAGGTGGACAAGATTACCTATATCTATAATCGGGCGTATCAATGTCTTGAAAATGTCAATTTTACCAAAGTATTTGTACCTTTTCCAATCTATTCCACTTGCTCCCCCACTTTCTTTTTTCCGGTCACTTGAAAAGCTCTTCTCCTCCTTCATTTGGAACAACAGGCGTCCCAGGCTCAGGCTCACATTGTTATATCTACCATACGATAGAGATGGATTACAGCTACCAAATCTTATGTGGTATTATTGGGCAGCTCAAATCAGAGCAGGAATATTTTATTTTGTGAAGGACCATCTCCCAGCTTGGGTTTCAATAGAATCTCACTCAATTAATATTCCTTTGAATTTGTATATACAGTGGGGCAAAAAAGTATTTAGTCAGCCACCAATTGTGCAAGTTCTCCCACTTAAAAAGATGAGAGAGGCCTGTAATTTTCATCATAGGTACACTTCAACTATGAGAGACAGAATGGGGGGAAAGAATCCAGGAAATCACATTGTAGGATTTTTAATGAATTAATTGGTAAATTCCTCGGTAAAATAAGTATTTGGTCACCTACAAACAAGCATTTCTGGCTCTCACAGACCTGTAACTTCTTCTTTAAGAGGCTCCTCTGTCCTCCACTCGTTACCTGTATTAATGGCACCTGTTTGAACTCGTTATCAGTATAAAAAACACCTCTCCACAACCTCAAACAGTCACACTCCAAACTCCACTATGGCCAAGACCAAAGAGCTGTCAAAGGACACCAGAAACAAAATTGTAGACCTGCACCAGGCTGGGAAGACTGAATCTGCAATAGGTAAGCAGCTTGGTGTGAAGAAATCAACTGTGGGAGCAATTATTAGAAAATGGAAGACATACAAGACCACTGATAATCTCCCTCGATCTGGGGCTCCACGCAAGATCTCACCCCGTGGGGTCAAAATGATCACAAGAACGGTGAGCAAAAATCCCAGAACCACACGGGGGACCTAGTGAATGACCTGCAGAGAGCTGGGACCAAAGTAACAAAGGCTACCATCAGTAACACACTACGCCGCCAGGGACTCAAATCCTGCAGTGCCAGATGTGTCCCCCTGCTTAAGCCAGTACATGTCCAGGCCCGTCTGAAGTTTGCTAGAGAGCATTTGGATGATCCAGAAGAGGATTGGGAGAATGTCATATGGTCAGATGAAACCAAAATAGAACTTTTTGGTAAAAACTCAACTTGTCGTGTTTGGAGGAGAAAGAATGCTGAGTTGCATCCAAAGAACACCATACCTACTGTGAAGCATGGGGGTGGAAACATCATGCTTTGGGGCTGTTTTTCTGCAAAGGGACCAGGACGACTGATCCGTGTAAAGGAAAGAATGAATGGGGCCATGTATCGTGAGATTTTGAGTGAAAACCTCCTTCCATCAGCAAGGGCATTGAAGAGGAAACGTGGCTGGGTCTTTCAGCATGACAATGATCCCAAACACACCGCCCGGGCAACGAAGGAGTGGCTTCGTAAGAAGCATTTCAAGGTCCTGGAGTGGCCTAGCCAGTCTCCAGATCTCAACCCCATAGAAAATCTTTGGAGGGAGTTGAAAGTCCGTGTTGCCCAGTGACAGCCCCAAAACATCACTGCTCTAGCCCTTTGATGCAAAACATATGCACACCCCTTCTAATGCACAACATGGGTCAAAAATGACCCGCATTCATTTTCCAGGTTATTTCATGCTGACTGAGTTTTTCTTTGCTCTATCTTTTGAAATCAATTTATTTTATGATTGAATATTCCAAGTATTCTTTAAATATCTTGTTTTTAATTACCACAAATCATTAATTTAATTTTTTCTTTCCTACTTTATGAACAAAAATACTTTTTATATTACTACACATGGGTCATCCAAGTGTGATTTAAAATTAAATGTCTTAATACTATAATAATAATAATTTGTTTCAAGTAATTACTTTAGCAGTGAATGGGGCCAGTTATTTATTTATTAACTATGTAGTTAGCTAAGCCAACTACAATAAAATTAGCTAACTAAAGTAGAATATGTCGACAGCTCGGTAGCTAATAGTAATTACTGTAACTTTCTGACAAGTAATCTACTCACTCTCAAGGGAACCTAAACATAATTAATTTTTTTCTAAGGTAATGTTAGAACAATTGAAAAACATTACTTCCATGTATTAGATGGGCAAAGGGCGCTGTGCTGAGCTGTGAAATGTCTGACACAAGCACAATTCACAGTTCCCACCAAACGCTGGAGTAAATGCATGCGGGTCGGTTCTGACCCATGTGTGTAAACTTGATGTAGAATTACAAAAGCTGTGCTTGTTCATAACTTAAGAAAGGAAAAATAAAAACGATGATTTGTGCTAAACAAAAACAAGATATTTACTGCATATTTGGAAAAGTAAATGACAAAATGAATTTATTTCAAAAGTATATCATAGAAACACTCAGCCATACATGAAATAAGCTGGAAAATGAATGCAGGTCGTTTTTGACCCATGTTGTGCATTAGAAGGGTAGTGATACAAAAAGGGTTTTTATTCAAAAAGTAACAAAGGAAAAAATAAAATAAGGATGTATGATGATCAAAAACAAGTTAATTGAGGAATACCTTGAATACTGAATGATGGAATTAATTTATTGCAAAGATATAGAAGATAAAAACTCAGCCGGGTCACTTTTGACCCATGTTTTGCATCAAAGGGCTAGAGGAGATCTGCATGGAGGAATGGGCCAAAATACCAGCAACAGTGTGTGAAAACCTTGTGAAGACTTACAGAAACCGTTTGACCTCTGTCATTGCCAACAAAAGGTATATAACAAAGTATTGAGATGAACTTTTGTTATTGACCAAATACTTATTTTCCACCATAATTTGCAAATAAATTATTTAAAAATCAGACAATGTGATTTCCTGGATTCTTTCCCCCCATTCTGTCTCTCATAGTTGAAGTGTACCTATGATGAAAATTGCAGGCCTCTCTCATCTTTTTAAGTGGGAGAACTTGCACAATTGGTGACTGACTAAATACTTTTTTGCCCCACTGTATATATTCAGCCAACAAAAACAAACTAATCAAACAGACCAAAAACCCCCTTCCTCAAAAATACAGTAATGATTTGGCACAATTCCTTGGTTTACTTGGGAGAGACTTCCAAGTTGTCACAGTTTTCTCCTATCTTTGGTAATGATGAATTTCAGCCTGAAAGAGCAGACAGCGGGTTTAAAACCTGGGCATGTCGAGGTGTAGCTAAAACAGCTGACCCCTTTAAAGATAATCATACTTTCATGTCTTTTGAAGAACTTAAGGCCTTGTATGGAATACCCTCAAAACACTTCTTTAAATATCTTCAATTGAGAAGTTTCGTACTGGCCAGGCAGTGTAATAGTTTGAAACTTCCCCGACTGTCTGCTCTTGAAGACTTTTCGATGAGATTTTCAGACTCCAAGGGGCAGGTTTCCTTTCTTTATAATTTGTTTGTAAGTAAGTCCAAAGAGTAGTCACAAAGCATATTACAATCATGGAGATCCGATTTGCAAGAAAATCTAACAGAGGAAGAATGGGCCAGAGCTTGTTTAACAGTTCAAACTCAAACTGTGAATACAAACTCTATATTACTACAATCCAAATGGATAAGCAGACAGTATATAACCCCAAATAAGCTGCACCGTTTTAACCCCAATATCCAGATACCTGCATCAAATGTAAGCAACAAAAAGGTTCTTTATTCCATTGCATGTGGGAATGCCCTCTGATACTCTCTTTTTGGAAAAAAGTGTTGGACCTGGCCAGTCGAATCATTGGAAAAGAAGTACCTCTCAAACCAAAGTTATGTTTACTGAATATCTACCCGGACAACTTTGTATCCTCCAAAAATGAAAAATCCTTACTCAATATTTGCTTTCTGGAAGCTAAAAGACGTATAGCCTGTTCATGGAAAAGGGATAAACCTTGTACTATTTTGCAGTGGTTAACAGGGATGTCTTTCTATCTGGCTTTAGAAAAGATAAGCTACACCTCGAAAAATAAGCTTGACAAGTTTTGGAAAATCTGGAAGGTTTTCTGTAATTTCCTTGAGAAAAATGATATTGAAGTACAGTAGATGGCTGGAATGATGAGCTGAACTGAAGATTTATCTATCTTTTTATTTTATCTTGATTTAGTATACACATTTAGACTTTTACATACATGTGTATGTATCCGGGTGTGTGTGTGTGTATAGATAGATAGATAGATAGATAGATAGATAGATAGATAGATAGATAGATAGATAGATAGATAGATAGACTTTTTTCAGTTTTATTTATTTATTAATTTTATTTTCATCATTATTATTGTTATTATTATTGTTGTTGTTTTCTTGTATGTGCCTTCTTGTTCTATGTTGTTCACTGTTTGTAAATCAAAAATGTGCAATAAATATATGTTTAAATAAATAAATAAATAAATTATGAGGGAATTAAAGAAAAGTTAAGGAAGGAAAGAATCGACTCTTGGACAACTTTACTTACAGTTTTACTTTTTTATACTTCCAGATTGTTCAGTTCCCATAAATAAGTCCAATTTTTCTAGCTGAACATCTTCAGGGTGGATTATTAGAGAGAGAGAGAGAGAGAGAGAGAGAGGAGAGAGAGAGAGAGAGAGTGTGTTCAGAGCACTAGAGGGAGCAAGAAACCAACTTTACACTCATTTACACCCCAAACACCGCTAATGCAGAGCTCAGCTATTCTCAAATTACTTACAAACAATAAACAAACAAACAAACATCAGTATGAGTGTGTAATGTCCGAGTGTGTGAAGATGTGCTTTTGTTTAAACAGCAACATCGAACAAGAGATAGATAGATAGATAGATAGATAGATAGATAGATAGATAGATAGATAGATAGATAGATAGATAGATAGATAGATAGGGTGATGGATGCTCATTTGTAGATGGATGGATGGATGGATGGATGGGTAGGAGGATGGGAGGAGGGAGAGGAGGAAGAATGGATGCTCATTTCCTGCTCATTTGTAGATGGATGGATGGATGGATGGATGGATGGATGGATGGAGAGGAGGATGGGTGGATGGATAAGAGGATGGAAGATAGGAGCATGGATGGACGGATGGATGGAGAGGAGGAGGATGGATGGAGAGGAGGATGGATGGATGGATGGATGGAGAGGAGGATGGGTGGATGGATAAGAGGATGGATGATAGGAGCATGGATGGACGGATGGATGGACGGATGGATGGAGAGGAGGAGGATGGATGGATGGAAAGGAGGAGGATGGATGGATGGATGGATGGATGGATGGATGGATGGGAGGAGGATGGATGGATGGAGAGGAGGATGGATGGATGGATGGATGGATGGAGAGGAGGATGGATGGATGGATGGATGGATGGATGGATGGAGAGGAGGATGGATGGATGGATGGATGGATGGAGAGGAGGATGGATGGATGGATGGATGGTTGGATGGATGGAGAGGAGGATGGATGGATGGGAGGAGGATGGATGGATGGAGAGGAGGATGGATGGATGGATGGATGGATGGATGGATGGATGGAGAGGAGGATGGATGGATGGATGGATGGAGAGGAGGATGGATGGATGGATGGATGGATGGAGAGGAGGATGGATGGATGGAGAGGAGGATGGATGGATGGATGGATGGATGGAGAGGAGGATGGATGGATGGATGGATGGATGGATGGAGAGGAGGATGGATGGATGGATGGATGGATGGATGGATGGATGGAGAGGAGGATGGATGGATGGTTGGATGGATGGAGAGGAGGATGGATGGATGGATGCTCATTTCCCACTTGTATTGTTCTCGTGCGCTATCATCGTTCAAAACCGAAGTCCCGCCCACCCCGTCAGCGATTGGCTGCTTTTTGTACGAGACAAACTCGCGCCCATTTCTCGCATGCTCGACTCCCATTCGGAGCTCGCGCTCGTTAGCATGACGGTAGCTCAGTCCTGATTGGCCAACTCCAGCGTCACTCACTCTGAAGTCCCGCCCCTGTTCTCTGAGAGACATAAAGACTTCCTGGGTGTTTTTCTGCGCTCAGTCGCTTAAAGACGGAAACGCGGGCTGGAGGTGTTTAAAGAAGACTTTATCCGGACTGAAATAAAGAGTATGTTCCTGTCAGAGCCGTAACGGGGACCGGAGAGAGAGAGAGAGAGAGAGAGAGAGAGTGAGTATCCTTTCCTTCCTTTCTAATGCAAATGTTTAGCTAGTTTGGCCGGTGTTCAGTCTCCATCACACAAACCCCTTCAGCTCTTCAGTTCACCCTCACTGATCAACTGTAGAGAGTGTGTGTGTGTGGAGTCGCTCCCAGTCTGCTCCCAGTCTCAGCTCAGCTCCCAGTCTGCTCCCAGTCTCAGCTCAGCTCCCAGTCTGCTCCCAGTCTCAGCTCAGCTCCCAGTCTGCTCCCAGTCTCAGCTCAGCTCCCAGTCTGCTCCCAGTCCCAGCTTCATTTGGATTCAAGTCTCTTCACTTCCCCGCGTGCCAGCGCGCTGAGCTGGAGAAACCTGGGCTCGATCCCGAATGGCTGCCGGTGAGGCTGTGTAGGGCGCGCGGTGTTATTATTCCGCGCGCTGCGTAGGGCGCGTTTGCAGGGAGCGCAGAGCTGATGGGGATTGGGCCAGCTGAGGCTGCAGCGATAGCGAGCACAGCCCGAGTCTCTCTCTCTCACACACACACACACACACACAGCTCCACTGACCGCTTTACAACTCACACACACACAGAGCTCCACTGACTGCTTTACAACTCACACACACACAGAGCTCCACTGACTGCTTTACAACTCACACACACACACACACAGCTCCACTGACTGCTTTACAACTCACACACACACAGCTCCACTGACTGCTTTACAACTCACACACACACACACACACAGCTCCACTGACTGCTTTACAACTCACACACACACACACACACAGCTCCACTGACTGCTTTACAACTCACACACACACACACACACACACAGCTCCACTGACCGCTTTACAACTCACACACACACACACACAGCTCCACTGACCGCTTTACAACTCACACACACACACACACACAGCTCCACTGACCGCTTTACAACTCACACACACACACACACAGCTCCACTGACTGCTTTACAACTCACACACACACACACACACAGCTCCACTGACTGCTTTACAACTCACACACACACACAGCTCCACTGAGTGCTTTACAACTCACACACACACACAGCTCCACTGACCGCTTTACAACTCACTCTCTCACACACACACACACACACACACACAGCTCCACTGACCGCTTTACAACTCACACACACAGAGCTCCACTGACTGCTTTACAACTCACACACACACACAGCTCCACTGACTGCTTTACAACTCACACACACAGCTCCACTGACCGCTTTACAACTCACACACACAGAGCTCCACTGACTGCTTTACAACTCACACACACACACAGCTCCACTGACCGCTTTACAACTCACACACACACAGCTCCACTGACTGCTTTACAACTCACACACACACACAGCTCCACTGACTGCTTTACAACTCACACACACACAGCTCCACTGACTGCTTTACAACTCACACACACAGCTCCACTGACTGCTTTACAACTCTCACACACACACACACAGCTCCACTGACTGCTTTACAACTCACACACACACAGCTCCACTGACTGCTTTACAACTCACACACACACAGCTCCACTGACTGCTTTACAACTCACACACACACACAGCTCCACTGACTGCTTTACAACTCACACACACACACACACAGCTCCACTGACTGCTTTACAACTCACACACACACACACAGCTCCACTGACCGCTTTACAACACACACAGCTCCACTGACCGCTTTACAACACACACAGCTCCACTGACCGCTTTACAACACACACAGCTCCACTGACCGCTTTACAACACACACAGCTCCACTGACCGCTTTACAACACACACAGCTCCACTGACCGCTTTACAACACACACAGCTCCACTGACCGCTTTACAACACACACAGCTCCACTGACCGCTTTACAACACACACAGCTCCACTGACCGCTTTACAACACACACAGCTCCACTGACCGCTTTACAACACACACAGCTCCACTGACCGCTTTACAACACACACAGCTCCACTGACCGCTTTACAACACACACAGCTCCACTGACCGCTTTACAACACACACAGCTCCACTGACCGCTTTACAACACACACAGCTCCACTGACCGCTTTACAACACACACAGCTCCACTGACCGCTTTACAACACACACAGCTCCACTGACCGCTTTACAACACACACAGCTCCACTGACCGCTTTACAACACACACAGCTCCACTGACCGCTTTACAACTCACACACACCGCTCCACTGACCGCTTTACAACACACACACACCGCTCCACTGACCGCTTTACAACACACACACACCGCTCCACTGACTGCTTTACAACACACACACACAGCTCCACTGACCGCTTTACAACACACACACACACACACACACAGCTCCACTGACCGCTTTACAACACACATACACAGCTCCACTGACCGCTTTACAACACATACACAGCTCCACTGACCGCTTTACAACACATACACAGCTCCACTGACCGCTTTACAACACATACACAGCTCCACTGACCGCTTTACAACACATACACAGCTCCACTGACCGCTTTACAACACACACACAGCAACACTGACCGCTTTACAACTCACACACACAGCAACACTGACCGCTTTACAACTCACACGCACAGCTCCACTGACCGCTTTACAACTCACACGCACAGCTCCACTGACCGCTTTACAACTCACACGCACAGCTCCACTGACCGCTTTACAACTCACACACACAGAGCTCCACTGACTGCTTTACAACTCACACACACACACAGCTCCACTGACTGCTTTACAACTCACACACACACACAGCTCCACTGACTGCTTTACAACTCACACACACACACAGCTCCACTGACTGCTTTACAACTCACACACACACACACACAGCTCCACTGACTGCTTTACAACTCACACACACACAGAGCTCCACTGACCGCTTTACAACTCACTCTCTCACACACACACACACACACACACACACACACACAGCTCCACTGACCGCTTTACAACTCACACACACAGAGCTCCACTGACTGCTTTACAACTCACACACACACACAGAGCTCCACTGACCGCTTTACAACTCACACACACAGAGCTCCACTGACTGCTTTACAACTCACACACACACACAGCTCCACTGACTGCTTTACAACTCACACACACACAGCTCCACTGACTGCTTTACAACTCACACACACACACACACACACACAGCTCCACTGACTGCTTTACAACTCTCACACACACACAGCTCCACTGACTGCTTTACAACTCACACACACACACAGCTCCACTGACTGCTTTACAACTCACACACACACAGCTCCACTGACTGCTTTACAACTCACACACACACACACACACACAGCTCCACTGACTGCTTTACAACTCACACACACACACAGCTCCACTGACCGCTTTACAACACACACAGCTCCACTGACCGCTTTACAACACACACAGCTCCACTGACCGCTTTACAACACACACAGCTCCACTGACCGCTTTACAACTCACACACACACAGCTCCACTGACCGCTTTACAACTCACACACACCTCTCTGACACACACGCACAGCTCCACTGACTGCTTTACAACACACACGCACAGCTCCACTGACTGCTTTACAACACACACGCACAGCTCCACTGACTGCTTTACAACACACACACACCGCTCCACTGACTGCTTTACAACACACACACACAGCTCCACTGACCGCTTTACAACACACACACACACACACACACACAGCTCCACTGACCGCTTTACAACACACATACACAGCTCCACTGACCGCTTTACAACACATACACAGCTCCACTGACCGCTTTACAACACATACACAGCTCCACTGACCGCTTTACAACACACACACAGCAACACTGACCGCTTTACAACTCACACACACAGCTCCACTGACCGCTTTACAACTCACACACACACACAGCTCCACTGACCGCTTTACAACTCACACACACACACACACAGCTCCACTGACCGCTTTACAACTCACACACAGCTCCACTGACCGCTTTACAACTCACACACACCTCTCTGACACACACGCACAGCTCCACTGACTGCTTTACAACACACACACACCGCTCCACTGACTGCTTTACAACACACACACACAGCTCCACTGACCGCTTTACAACACACATACACAGCTCCACTGACCGCTTTACAACACACATACACAGCTCCACTGACCGCTTTACAACACACATACACAGCTCCACTGACCGCTTTACAACACATACACAGCTCCACTGACCGCTTTACAACACATACACAGCTCCACTGACCGCTTTACAACACATACACAGCTCCACTGACCGCTTTACAACACACACAGCAACACTGACCGCTTTACAACTCACACACACAGCTCCACTGACCGCTTTACAACTCACACACACAGAGCTCCACTGACCGCTTTACAACTCACACACACACACAGCTCCACTGACCGCTTTACAACTCACACACACACACGCACAGCTCCACTGACCGCTTTACAACTCACACGCACAGCTCCACTGACCGCTTTACAACTCACACACACAGAGCTCCACTGACCGCTTTACAACTCACACACACACACAGCTCCACTGACTGCTTTACAACTCACACACACACACAGCTCCACTGACTGCTTTACAACTCACACACACACACAGCTCCACTGACTGCTTTACAACTCACACACACACACAGCTCCACTGACTGCTTTACAACTCACACACACACACACACAGCTCCACTGACTGCTTTACAACTCACACACACACACACACAGCTCCACTGACTGCTTTACAACTCACACACACAGAGCTCCACTGACCGCTTTACAACTCACTCTCTCACACACACACACACACACACAGCTCCACTGACCGCTTTACAACTCACACACACAGAGCTCCACTGACTGCTTTACAACTCACACACACACACAGCTCCACTGACCGCTTTACAACTCACACACACAGAGCTCCACTGACTGCTTTACAACTCACACACACACACACACACAGCTCCACTGACCGCTTTACAACTCACACACACAGAGCTCCACTGACTGCTTTACAACTCACACACACACAGCTCCACTGACTGCTTTACAACTCACACACACACAGCTCCACTGACTGCTTTACAACTCTCACACACACACACACACACAGCTCCACTGACTGCTTTACAACTCACACACACACACAGCTCCACTGACTGCTTTACAACTCACACACACACAGCTCCACTGACTGCTTTACAACTCACACACACACACACACACACAGCTCCACTGACTGCTTTACAACTCACACACACACACACACACAGCTCCACTGACTGCTTTACAACTCACACACACACACAGCTCCACTGACCGCTTTACAACACACACAGCTCCACTGACCGCTTTACAACACACACAGCTCCACTGACCGCTTTACAACTCACACAGCTCCACTGACCGCTTTACAACTCACACACACCTCTCTGACACACACGCACAGCTCCACTGACTGCTTTACAACACACACGCACAGCTCCACTGACTGCTTTACAACACACACGCACAGCTCCACTGACTGCTTTACAACACACACGCACAGCTCCACTGACTGCTTTACAACACACACGCACCGCTCCACTGACTGCTTTACAACACACACACACAGCTCCACTGACCGCTTTACAACACACACACACACACAGCTCCACTGACCGCTTTACAACACACATACACAGCTCCACTGACCGCTTTACAACACATACACAGCTCCACTGACCGCTTTACAACACACACACAGCAACACTGACCGCTTTACAACTCACACACACAGCTCCACTGACCGCTTTACAACTCACACACACACACGCACAGCTCCACTGACCGCTTTACAACTCACACGCACAGCTCCACTGACCGCTTTACAACTCACACGCACAGCTCCACTGACCGCTTTACAACTCACACGCACAGCTCCACTGACCGCTTTACAACTCACACACACACACACAGCTCCACTGACCGCTTTACAACTCACACACACACACAGCTCCACTGACCGCTTTACAACTCACACACACACACAGCTCCACTGACCGCTTTACAACTCACACACACACACAGCTCCACTGACCGCTTTACAACTCACACGCACAGCTCCACTGACCGCTTTACAACTCACACGCACAGCTCCACTGACCGCTTTACAACTCACACGCACAGCTCCACTGACCGCTTTACAACTCACACGCACAGCTCCACTGACCGCTTTACAACTCACACGCACAGCTCCACTGACCGCTTTACAACTCACACGCACAGCTCCACTGACCGCTTTACAACTCACACGCACAGCTCCACTGACCGCTTTACAACTCACACGCACAGCTCCACTGACCGCTTTACAACTCACACGCACAGCTCCACTGACCGCTTTACAACTCACACGCACAGCTCCACTGACCGCTTTACAACTCAGACGCACAGCTCCACTGACCGCTTTACAACTCAGACGCACAGCTCCACTGACCGCTTTACAACTCAGACGCACAGCTCCACTGACCGCTTTACAACTCAGACGCACAGCTCCACTGACCGCTTTACAACTCAGACGCACAGCTCCACTGACCGCTTTACAACTCAGACGCACAGCTCCACTGACCGCTTTACAACTCAGACGCACAGCTCCACTGACCGCTTTACAACACACACACAGCAACACTGACCGCTTTACAACTCACACACACAGCTCCACTGACCGCTTTACAACTCACACACACAGCTCCACTGACCGCTTTACAACTCACACACACACACAGCTCCACTGACCGCTTTACAACTCACACACACACACAGCTCCACTGACCGCTTTACAACTCACACACACACAGCTCCACTGACCGCTTTACAACTCACACACACACACAGCTCCACTGACCGCTTTACAACTCACACACACACACAGCTCCACTGACCGCTTTACAACTCACACACACACACAGCTCCACTGACCGCTTTACAACTCACACACACACAGCTCCACTGACCGCTTTACAACTCACACGCACAGCTCCACTGACCGCTTTACAACTCACACGCACAGCTCCACTGACCGCTTTACAACTCACACGCACAGCTCCACTGACCGCTTTACAACTCACACGCACAGCTCCACTGACCGCTTTACAACTCACACACACACACAGCTCCACTGACCGCTTTACAACTCACACGCACAGCTCCACTGACCGCTTTACAACTCACACGCACAGCTCCACTGACCGCTTTACAACTCACACACACACACAGCTCCACTGACCGCTTTACAACTCAGACGCACAGCTCCACTGACCGCTTTACAACTCAGACGCACAGCTCCACTGACCGCTTTACAACTCAGACACACAGCTCCACTGACCGCTTTACAACACACACAGCTCCACTGACCGCTTTACAACTTAGACACACACACAGCTCCACTGACCGCTTTACAACTCTCTCTCTCTCTCACACACACACAGCTCCACTGACTGCTTTACAACTCACACACAGCTCCACTGACCGCTTTACAACACACACACAGCTCCACTGACCGCTTTACAACACATACACAGCTCCACTGACCGCTTTACAACACACACACAGCAACACTGACCGCTTTACAACTCACACACACAGCTCCACTGACCGCTTTACAACTCACACACACAGAGCTCCACTGACCGCTTTACAACTCACACGCACAGCTCCACTGACCGCTTTACAACTCACACGCACAGCTCCACTGACCGCTTTACAACTCACACGCACAGCTCCACTGACCGCTTTACAACTCACACGCACAGCTCCACTGACCGCTTTACAACTCACACGCACAGCTCCACTGACCGCTTTACAACTCACACGCACAGCTCTACTGACCGCTTTACAACTCACACGCACAGCTCCACTGACCGCTTTACAACTCAGACGCACAGCTCCACTGACCGCTTTACAACACACACAGCTCCACTGACCGCTTTACAACTCTCTCTCTCTCTCACACACACACACAGCTCCACTGACTGCTTTACAACTCACACACACACACAGCTCCACTGACCGCTTTACAACTCACACACACACACAGCTCCACTGACCGCTTTACAACTCACACACACACACAGCTCCACTGACCGCTTTACAACTCACACACACACACAGCTCCACTGACCGCTTTACAACTCACACACACACACAGCTCCACTGACCGCTTTACAACTCACACACACACACAGCTCCACTGACCGCTTTACAACTCACACACACACACAGCTCCACTGACCGCTTTACAACTCACACACACACAGCTCCACTGACCGCTTTACAACTCACACACACACACAGCTCCACTGACCGCTTTACAACTCACACACACACACAGCTCCACTGACCGCTTTACAACTCACACACACACACAGCTCCACTGACCGCTTTACAACTCACACACACACAGCTCCACTGACCGCTTTACAACTCACACACACACACAGCTCCACTGACCGCTTTACAACTCACACACACACACAGCTCCACTGACCGCTTTACAACTCACACACACACACAGCTCCACTGACCGCTTTACAACTCACACACACACAGCTCCACTGACCGCTTTACAACTCACACACACACAGCTCCACTGACCGCTTTACAACTCACACACACACAGCTCCACTGACCGCTTTACAACTCACACACACACAGCTCCACTGACCGCTTTACAACTCACACACACACAGCTCCACTGACCGCTTTACAACTCACACACACACAGCTCCACTGACCGCTTTACAACTCACACACACACAGCTCCACTGACCGCTTTACAACTCACACACACACAGCTCCACTGACCGCTTTACAACTCACACACACACAGCTCCACTGACCGCTTTACAACACACACACACAGCTCCACTGACCGCTTTACAACACACACACCTCTCTCACACACACACACACCAACACTGACCGCTTTACAACACACACACACACACAGCTCCACTGACAGCTTTACAACTCACATTCTCACACACACACAGCTCCACTGACCGCTTTACAACTCATACACACAGCTCCACTGACCGCTTTACAACTCATACACACAGCTCCACTGACCGCTTTACAACTCACACACACAGCTCCACTGACCGCTTTACAACTCTCACACACAGCTCCACTGACCGCTTTACAACTCACACACACAGCTCCACTGACCGCTTTACAACTCATACACACAGCTCCACTGACCGCTTTACAACACACACACAGCTCCACTGACCGCTTTACAACTCATACACACAGCTCCACTGACCGCTTTACAACTCATACACACAGCTCCACTGACCGCTTTACAACACACACACAGCTCCACTGACCGCTTTACAACTCACACACAGCTCCACTGACCGCTTTACAACTCACACACACACACAGCTCCACTGACCGCTTTACAACACACACAGCTCCACTGACCGCTTTACAACACACACAGCTCCACTGACCGCTTTACAACACACACACACAGCTCCACTGACCGCTTTACAACACACACACACAGCTCCACTGACCGCTTTACAACTCACACACACACACAGCTCCACTGACCGCTTTACAACTCATACACAGCTCCACTGACCGCTTTACAACACACACACACAGCTCCACTGACCGCTTTACAACACACACACACAGCTCCACTGACCGCTTTACAACACACACACACAGCTCCACTGACCGCTTTACAACTCACACACACAGCTCCACTGACCGCTTTACAACTCATACACAGCTCCACTGACCGCTTTACAACACACACAGCTCCACTGACCGCTTTACAACACACACAGCTCCACTGACCGCTTTACAACACACACACACAGCTCCACTGACCGCTTTACAACACACACACACAGCTCCACTGACCGCTTTACAACACACACACACAGCTCCACTGACCGCTTTACAACACACACACACAGCTCCACTGACCGCTTTACAACACACACACACAGCTCCACTGACCGCTTTACAACACACACACACAGCTCCACTGACCGCTTTACAACACACACACACAGCTCCACTGACCGCTTTACAACACACACACACAGCTCCACTGACCGCTTTACAACACACACACACAGCTCCACTGACCGCTTTACAACACACACACACAGCTCCACTGACCGCTTTACAACACACACACACAGCTCCACTGACCGCTTTACAACACACACACACAGCTCCACTGACCGCTTTACAACACACACACACAGCTCCACTGACCGCTTTACAACACACACACACAGCTCCACTGACCGCTTTACAACACACACACACAGCTCCACTGACCGCTTTACAACACACACACACAGCTCCACTGACCGCTTTACAACACACACACACAGCTCCACTGACCGCTTTACAACACACACACACAGCTCCACTGACCGCTTTACAACACACACACACAGCTCCACTGACCGCTTTACAACACACACACACAGCTCCACTGACCGCTTTACAACACACACACACAGCTCCACTGACCGCTTTACAACACACACACACAGCTCCACTGACCGCTTTACAACACACACACACAGCTCCACTGACCGCTTTACAACACACACACACAGCTCCACTGACCGCTTTACAACACACACACACAGCTCCACTGACCGCTTTACAACACACACACACAGCTCCACTGACCGCTTTACAACACACACACACAGCTCCACTGACCGCTTTACAACACACACACACAGCTCCACTGACCGCTTTACAACACACACACACAGCTCCACTGACCGCTTTACAACACACACACACAGCTCCACTGACCGCTTTACAACACACACACACAGCTCCACTGACCGCTTTACAACACACACACACAGCTCCACTGACCGCTTTACAACACACACACACAGCTCCACTGACCGCTTTACAACACACACACACAGCTCCACTGACCGCTTTACAACACACACACACAGCTCCACTGACCGCTTTACAACACACACACACAGCTCCACTGACCGCTTTACAACACACACACACAGCTCCACTGACCGCTTTACAACACACACACACAGCTCCACTGACCGCTTTACAACACACACACACAGCTCCACTGACCGCTTTACAACACACACACACAGCTCCACTGACCGCTTTACAACACACACACACAGCTCCACTGACCGCTTTACAACACACACGCACAGCTCCACTGACCGCTTTACAACACACACGCACAGCTCCACTGACCGCTTTACAACACACACGCACAGCTCCACTGACCGCTTTACAACACACACGCACAGCTCCACTGACCGCTTTACAACACACACGCACAGCTCCACTGACCGCTTTACAACACACACGCACAGCTCCACTGACCGCTTTACAACACACACGCACAGCTCCACTGACCGCTTTACAACACACACGCACAGCTCCACTGACCGCTTTACAACACACACGCACAGCTCCACTGACCGCTTTACAACACACACGCACAGCTCCACTGACCGCTTTACAACACACACGCACAGCTCCACTGACCGCTTTACAACACACACGCACAGCTCCACTGACCGCTTTACAACACACACGCACAGTTCCACTGACCGCTTTACAACACACACGCACAGTTCCACTGACCGCTTTACAACTCACACACAGTTCCACTGACCGCTTTACAACTCACACACAGCTCCACTGACCGCTTTACAACACACACAGCTCCACTGACCGCTTTACAACACACACAGCTCCACTGACCGCTTTACAACACACACAGCTCCACTGACCGCTTTACAACACACACAGCTCCACTGACCGCTTTACAACACACACAGCTCCACTGACCGCTTTACAACACACACGCACAGCTCCACTGACCGCTTTACAACACACACGCACAGCTCCACTGACCGCTTTACAACACACACGCACAGCTCCACTGACCGCTTTACAACACACACGCACAGCTCCACTGACCGCTTTACAACACACACGCACAGCTCCACTGACCGCTTTACAACACACACGCACAGCTCCACTGACCGCTTTACAACACACACGCACAGTTCCACTGACCGCTTTACAACTCACACACAGTTCCACTGACCGCTTTACAACTCACACACAGTTCCACTGACCGCTTTACAACTCACACACAGCTCCACTGACCGCTTTACAACACACACAGCTCCACTGACCGCTTTACAACACACACAGCTCCACTGACCGCTTTACAACACACACAGCTCCACTGACCGCTTTACAACACACACACACAGCTCCACTGACCGCTTTACAACACACACACACAGCTCCACTGACCGCTTTACAACACACACACACAGCTCCACTGACCGCTTTACAACACACACACACAGCTCCACTGACCGCTTTACAACACACACACAGCTCCACTGACCGCTTTACAACACACACAGCTCCACTGACCGCTTTACAACACACACGCACAGCTCCTCTGACCGCTTTACAACACACACGCACAGCTCCACTGACCGCTTTACAACACACACGCACAGCTCCACTGACCGCTTTACAACACACACGCACAGCTCCACTGACCGCTTTACAACACACACACAGCTCCACTGACCGCTTTACAACACACACACAGCTCCACTGACCGCTTTACAACACACACAGCTCCACTGACCGCTTTACAACACACACACACAGCTCCTCTGACCGCTTTACAACACACACACACAGCTCCACTGACCGCTTTACAACTCACACACAGCTCCACTGACCGCTTTACAACACACACACACAGCTCCACTGACCGCTTTACAACACACACACACACAGCTCCACTGACCGCTTTACAACACACACACACACAGCTCCACTGACCGCTTTACAACTCACACACACAGCTCCACTGACCGCTTTACAACACACACAGCTCCACTGACCGCTTTACAACACACACAGCTCCACTGACCGCTTTACAACTCACACAGCTCCACTGACCGCTTTACAACTCACACAGCTCCACTGACCGCTTTACAACACACACGCACAGCTCCACTGACCGCTTTACAACACACACGCACAGCTCCACTGACCGCTTTACAACACACACAGCTCCACTGACCGCTTTACAACACACACAGCTCCACTGACCGCTTTACAACACACACGCACAGCTCCACTGACCGCTTTACAACACACACGCACAGCTCCACTGACCGCTTTACAACACACACGCACAGCTCCACTGACCGCTTTACAACACACACAGCTCCACTGACCGCTTTACAACTCACACAGCTCCACTGACCGCTTTACAACTCACACAGCTCCACTGACCGCTTTACAACACACACGCACAGCTCCACTGACCGCTTTACAACACACACGCACAGCTCCACTGACCGCTTTACAACACACACAGCTCCACTGACCGCTTTACAACACACACAGCTCCACTGACCGCTTTACAACACACACAGCTCCACTGACCGCTTTACAACACACACACACAGCTCCACTGACCGCTTTACAACACACACACACAGCTCCACTGACCGCTTTACAACTCACACAGCTCCACTGACCGCTTTACAACTCACACGCACAGCTCCACTGACCGCTTTACAACTCACACACACGCACAGCTCCACTGACCGCTTTACAACTCACACACACGCACAGCTCCACTGACCGCTTTACAACTCACACACACGCACAGCTCCACTGACCGCTTTACAACTCACACACACGCACAGCTCCACTGACCGCTTTACAACTCACACACACGCACAGCTCCACTGACCGCTTTACAACTCACACACACAGCTCCACTGACCGCTTTACAACACACACACACAGCTCCACTGACCGCTTTACAACACACACACACAGCTCCACTGACCGCTTTACAACACACACACACAGCTCCACTGACCGCTTTACAACACACACACACAGCTCCACTGACCGCTTTACAACACACACAGCTCCACTGACCGCTTTACAACTCACACGCACAGCTCCACTGACCGCTTTACAACTCACACGCACAGCTCCACTGACCGCTTTACAACACACACGCACAGCTCCACTGACCGCTTTACAACACACACGCACAGCTCCACTGACCGCTTTACAACACACACAGCTCCACTGACCGCTTTACAACTCACACGCACAGCTCCACTGACCGCTTTACAACACACACAGCTCCACTGACCGCTTTACAACACACACACACAGCTCCTCTGACCGCTTTACAACACACACACACAGCTCCACTGACCGCTTTACAACACACACGCACAGCTCCACTGACCGCTTTACAACACACACGCACAGCTCCACTGACCGCTTTACAACACACACACAGCTCCACTGACCGCTTTACAACACACACACAGCTCCACTGACCGCTTTACAACACACACAGCTCCACTGACCGCTTTACAACACACACACACAGCTCCTCTGACCGCTTTACAACACACACACACAGCTCCACTGACCGCTTTACAACTCACACACAGCTCCACTGACCGCTTTACAACACACACACACAGCTCCACTGACCGCTTTACAACACACACACACAGCTCCACTGACCGCTTTACAACACACACACACACAGCTCCACTGACCGCTTTACAACTCACACGCACAGCTCCACTGACCGCTTTACAACACACACGCACAGCTCCACTGACCGCTTTACAACACACACGCACAGCTCCACTGACCGCTTTACAACACACACGCACAGCTCCACTGACCGCTTTACAACACACACAGCTCCACTGACCGCTTTACAACTCACACAGCTCCACTGACCGCTTTACAACTCACACAGCTCCACTGACCGCTTTACAACACACACGCACAGCTCCACTGACCGCTTTACAACACACACGCACAGCTCCACTGACCGCTTTACAACACACACAGCTCCACTGACCGCTTTACAACACACACAGCTCCACTGACCGCTTTACAACACACACAGCTCCACTGACCGCTTTACAACACACACACACAGCTCCACTGACCGCTTTACAACACACACACACAGCTCCACTGACCGCTTTACAACTCACACAGCTCCACTGACCGCTTTACAACTCACACGCACAGCTCCACTGACCGCTTTACAACTCACACACACGCACAGCTCCACTGACCGCTTTACAACTCACACACACGCACAGCTCCACTGACCGCTTTACAACTCACACACACGCACAGCTCCACTGACCGCTTTACAACTCACACACACGCACAGCTCCACTGACCGCTTTACAACTCACACACACGCACAGCTCCACTGACCGCTTTACAACTCACACACACAGCTCCACTGACCGCTTTACAACACACACACACAGCTCCACTGACCGCTTTACAACACACACACACAGCTCCACTGACCGCTTTACAACACACACACACAGCTCCACTGACCGCTTTACAACACACACACACAGCTCCACTGACCGCTTTACAACACACACACACAGCTCCACTGACCGCTTTACAACACACACAGCTCCACTGACCGCTTTACAACTCACACGCACAGCTCCACTGACCGCTTTACAACTCACACGCACAGCTCCACTGACCGCTTTACAACACACACGCACAGCTCCACTGACCGCTTTACAACACACACGCACAGCTCCACTGACCGCTTTACAACACACACGCACAGCTCCACTGACCGCTTTACAACACACACAGCTCCACTGACCGCTTTACAACTCACACGCACAGCTCCACTGACCGCTTTACAACTCACACGCACAGCTCCACTGACCGCTTTACAACACACACGCACAGCTCCACTGACCGCTTTACAACACACACAGCTCCACTGACCGCTTTACAACACACACGCACAGCTCCACTGACCGCTTTACAACACACACGCACAGTTCCACTGACCGCTTTACAACTCACACGCACAGCTCCACTGACCGCTTTACAACACACACAGCTCCACTGACCGCTTTACAACACACACAGCTCCACTGACCGCTTTACAACACACACAGCTCCACTGACCGCTTTACAACACACACAGCTCCACTGACCGCTTTACAACACACACACACAGCTCCACTGACCGCTTTACAACACACACACACAGCTCCACTGACCGCTTTACAACACACACACACAGCTCCACTGACCGCTTTACAACACACACAGCTCCACTGACCGCTTTACAACTCACACGCACAGCTCCACTGACCGCTTTACAACTCACACACACGCACAGCTCCACTGACCGCTTTACAACTCACACACACGCACAGCTCCACTGACCGCTTTACAACTCACACACACGCACAGCTCCACTGACCGCTTTACAACTCACACACACGCACAGCTCCACTGACCGCTTTACAACTCACACACACGCACAGCTCCACTGACCGCTTTACAACTCACACACACGCACAGCTCCACTGACCGCTTTACAACTCACACACACGCACAGCTCCACTGACCGCTTTACAACACACACGCACAGCTCCACTGACCGCTTTACAACACACACGCACAGCTCCACTGACCGCTTTACAACACACACGCACAGCTCCACTGACCGCTTTACAACACACACGCACAGCTCCACTGACCGCTTTACAACACACACACACAGCTCCACTGACCGCTTTACAACACACACACACAGCTCCACTGACCGCTTTACAACACACACACACAGCTCCACTGACCGCTTTACAACACACACACACAGCTCCACTGACCGCTTTACAACACACACACACAGCTCCACTGACCGCTTTACAACTCACACACAGCTCCACTGACCGCTTTACAACACACACAGCTCCACTGACCGCTTTACAACACACACAGCTCCACTGACCGCTTTACAACACACACAGCTCCACTGACCGCTTTACAACACACACGCACAGCTCCACTGACCGCTTTACAACACACACGCACAGCTCCACTGACCGCTTTACAACACACACGCACAGCTCCACTGACCGCTTTACAACACACACGCACAGCTCCACTGACCGCTTTACAACACACACGCACAGCTCCACTGACCGCTTTACAACACACACAGCTCCACTGACCGCTTTACAACTCACACGCACAGCTCCACTGACCGCTTTACAACTCACACGCACAGCTCCACTGACCGCTTTACAACTCACACACACGCACAGCTCCACTGACCGCTTTACAACTCACACACACGCACAGCTCCACTGACCGCTTTACAACTCACACACACGCACAGCTCCACTGACCGCTTTACAACTCACACACACGCACAGCTCCTCTGACCGCTTTACAACACACACACACAGTTCCACTGACCGCTTTGCAACACACACACAGCTCCACTGACCGCTTTGCAACTCACACACAGCTCCACTGACCGCTTTACAACTCACACACACAGCTCCACTGACCGCTTTACAACACACACACACAGCTCCACTGACCGCTTTACAACACACACACACAGCTCCACTGACCGCTTTACAACTCACACACAGCTCCACTGACCGCTTTACAAC
Source organism: Neoarius graeffei (assembly GCF_027579695.1). Lineage (NCBI taxonomy): Eukaryota > Metazoa > Chordata > Actinopteri > Siluriformes > Ariidae > Neoarius > Neoarius graeffei. Next base: position 92,781,601 of record NC_083576.1, read on the forward strand.
TCACACACAGCTCCACTGACCGCTTTACAACACACACAGCTCCACTGACCGCTTTACAACACACACAGCTCCACTGACCGCTTTACAACACACACACACAGCTCCACTGACCGCTTTACAACACACACACACACAGCTCCACTGACCGCTTTACAACACACACACACACAGCTCCACTGACCGCTTTACAACTCACACACACAGCTCCACTGACCGCTTTACAACACACACACACAGCTCCACTGACCGCTTTACAACACACACAGCTCCACTGACCGCTTTACAACACACACACACAGCTCCACTGACCGCTTTACAACACACACACACAGCTCCACTGACCGCTTTACAACACACACACACAGCTCCACTGACCGCTTTACAACACACACACACAGCTCCACTGACCGCTTTACAACACACACAGCTCCACTGACCGCTTTACAACTCACACACACGCACAGCTCCACTGACCGCTTTACAACTCACACACACGCACAGCTCCTCTGACCGCTTTGCAACACACACACACAGTTCCACTGACCGCTTTGCAACACACACACAGCTCCACTGACCGCTTTGCAACTCACACACAGCTCCACTGACCGCTTTACAACACACACACACAGCTCCACTGACCGCTTTACAACACACACACACAGCTCCACTGACCGCTTTACAACTCACACACAGTTCCACTGACCGCTTTACAACTCACACACAGCTCCACTGACCGCTTTACAACACACACAGCTCCACTGACCGCTTTACAACACACACAGCTCCACTGACCGCTTTACAACACACACACACAGCTCCACTGACCGCTTTACAACACACACACACACAGCTCCACTGACCGCTTTACAACACACACACACACAGCTCCACTGACCGCTTTACAACTCACACACACAGCTCCACTGACCGCTTTACAACACACACAGCTCCACTGACCGCTTTACAACACACACACACAGCTCCACTGACCGCTTTACAACTCACACACAGTTCCACTGACCGCTTTACAACTCACACACAGCTCCACTGACCGCTTTACAACACACACAGCTCCACTGACCGCTTTACAACACACACAGCTCCACTGACCGCTTTACAACACACACACACAGCTCCACTGACCGCTTTACAACACACACACACACAGCTCCACTGACCGCTTTACAACACACACACACAGCTCCACTGACCGCTTTACAACTCACACACACGCACAGCTCCACTGACCGCTTTACAACTCACACACACGCACAGCTCCACTGACCGCTTTACAACTCACACACACAGCTCCACTGACCGCTTTACAACACACACACACAGCTCCACTGACCGCTTTACAACACACACACACAGCTCCACTGACCGCTTTACAACACACACACACAGCTCCACTGACCGCTTTACAACACACACACACAGCTCCACTGACCGCTTTACAACACACACACACAGCTCCACTGACCGCTTTACAACACACACACACAGCTCCACTGACCGCTTTACAACACACACACACAGCTCCACTGACCGCTTTACAACACACACGCACAGCTCCACTGACCGCTTTACAACACACACGCACAGCTCCACTGACCGCTTTACAACACACACGCACAGCTCCACTGACCGCTTTACAACACACACGCACAGCTCCACTGACCGCTTTACAACACACACGCACAGCTCCACTGACCGCTTTACAACACACACGCACAGCTCCACTGACCGCTTTACAACACACACGCACAGCTCCACTGACCGCTTTACAACACACACGCACAGCTCCACTGACCGCTTTACAACACACACGCACAGCTCCACTGACCGCTTTACAACACACACGCACAGCTCCACTGACCGCTTTACAACACACACGCACAGCTCCACTGACCGCTTTACAACACACACGCACAGCTCCACTGACCGCTTTACAACACACACGCACAGCTCCACTGACCGCTTTACAACACACACGCACAGCTCCACTGACCGCTTTACAACACACACGCACAGCTCCACTGACCGCTTTACAACACACACGCACAGCTCCACTGACCGCTTTACAACACACACGCACAGCTCCACTGACCGCTTTACAACACACACGCACAGCTCCACTGACCGCTTTACAACACACACGCACAGCTCCACTGACCGCTTTACAACACACACGCACAGCTCCACTGACCGCTTTACAACACACACGCACAGCTCCACTGACCGCTTTACAACACACACACAGCTCCACTGACCGCTTTACAACACACACACAGCTCCACTGACCGCTTTACAACACACACACACAGCTCCACTGACCGCTTTACAACACACACACAGCTCCACTGACCGCTTTACAACACACACACAGCTCCACTGACCGCTTTACAACACACACACAGCTCCACTGACCGCTTTACAACACACACGCACAGCTCCTCTGACCGCTTTACAACACACACGCACAGCTCCACTGACCGCTTTACAACTCACACGCACAGCTCCACTGACCGCTTTACAACACACACGCACAGCTCCACTGACCGCTTTACAACACACACGCACAGCTCCACTGACCGCTTTACAACACACACGCACAGCTCCACTGACCGCTTTACAACACACACGCACAGCTCCACTGACCGCTTTACAACACACACGCACAGCTCCACTGACCGCTTTACAACTCACACGCACAGCTCCACTGACCGCTTTACAACTCACACACACGCACAGCTCCACTGACCGCTTTACAACTCACACACACGCACAGCTCCACTGACCGCTTTACAACTCACACACACGCACAGCTCCACTGACCGCTTTACAACTCACACACACGCACAGCTCCACTGACCGCTTTACAACTCACACACACGCACAGCTCCACTGACCGCTTTACAACTCACACACACGCACAGCTCCACTGACCGCTTTACAACTCACACACACGCACAGCTCCACTGACCGCTTTACAACACACACACACAGCTCCACTGACCGCTTTACAACACACACACACAGCTCCACTGACCGCTTTACAACTCACACACACAGCTCCACTGACCGCTTTACAACACACACAGCTCCACTGACCGCTTTACAACACACACAGCTCCACTGACCGCTTTACAACTCACACAGCTCCACTGACCGCTTTACAACACACACGCACAGCTCCACTGACCGCTTTACAACACACACGCACAGCTCCACTGACCGCTTTACAACACACACGCACAGCTCCACTGACCGCTTTACAACACACACGCACAGCTCCACTGACCGCTTTACAACACACACGCACAGCTCCACTGACCGCTTTACAACACACACGCACAGCTCCACTGACCGCTTTACAACACACACGCACAGCTCCACTGACCGCTTTACAACACACACACACAGCTCCACTGACCGCTTTACAACACACACAGCTCCACTGACCGCTTTACAACTCACACAGCTCCACTGACCGCTTTACAACTCACACAGCTCCACTGACCGCTTTACAACACACACGCACAGCTCCACTGACCGCTTTACAACACACACGCACAGCTCCACTGACCGCTTTACAACACACACAGCTCCACTGACCGCTTTACAACACACACAGCTCCACTGACCGCTTTACAACACACACGCACAGCTCCACTGACCGCTTTACAACACACACGCACAGCTCCACTGACCGCTTTACAACACACACGCACAGCTCCACTGACCGCTTTACAACACACACGCACAGCTCCACTGACCGCTTTACAACACACACGCACAGCTCCACTGACCGCTTTACAACTCACACACACGCACAGCTCCACTGACCGCTTTACAACTCACACACACGCACAGCTCCACTGACCGCTTTACAACTCACACACACGCACAGCTCCACTGACCGCTTTACAACTCACACACACGCACAGCTCCACTGACCGCTTTACAACTCACACACACGCACAGCTCCACTGACCGCTTTACAACTCACACACACGCACAGCTCCACTGACCGCTTTACAACTCACACACACGCACAGCTCCACTGACCGCTTTACAACTCACACACACAGCTCCACTGACCGCTTTACAACACACACACACAGCTCCACTGACCGCTTTACAACTCACACACACAGCTCCACTGACCGCTTTACAACACACACAGCTCCACTGACCGCTTTACAACACACACAGCTCCACTGACCGCTTTACAACTCACACAGCTCCACTGACCGCTTTACAACACACACGCACAGCTCCACTGACCGCTTTACAACACACACGCACAGCTCCACTGACCGCTTTACAACACACACGCACAGCTCCACTGACCGCTTTACAACACACACGCACAGCTCCACTGACCGCTTTACAACACACACGCACAGCTCCACTGACCGCTTTACAACACACACGCACAGCTCCACTGACCGCTTTACAACACACACGCACAGCTCCACTGACCGCTTTACAACACACACACACAGCTCCACTGACCGCTTTACAACACACACACAGCTCCACTGACCGCTTTACAACACACACAGCTCCACTGACCGCTTTACAACACACACGCACAGCTCCTCTGACCGCTTTACAACACACACGCACAGCTCCACTGACCGCTTTACAACACACACGCACAGCTCCACTGACCGCTTTACAACACACACGCACAGCTCCACTGACCGCTTTACAACACACACGCACAGCTCCACTGACCGCTTTACAACACACACACAGCTCCACTGACCGCTTTACAACACACACACAGCTCCACTGACCGCTTTACAACACACACAGCTCCACTGACCGCTTTACAACACACACACACAGCTCCTCTGACCGCTTTACAACACACACACACAGCTCCACTGACCGCTTTACAACTCACACACAGCTCCACTGACCGCTTTACAACACACACACACAGCTCCACTGACCGCTTTACAACACACACACACACAGCTCCACTGACCGCTTTACAACACACACACACACAGCTCCACTGACCGCTTTACAACTCACACACACAGCTCCACTGACCGCTTTACAACACACACAGCTCCACTGACCGCTTTACAACACACACAGCTCCACTGACCGCTTTACAACTCACACAGCTCCACTGACCGCTTTACAACTCACACAGCTCCACTGACCGCTTTACAACACACACGCACAGCTCCACTGACCGCTTTACAACACACACGCACAGCTCCACTGACCGCTTTACAACACACACAGCTCCACTGACCGCTTTACAACACACACAGCTCCACTGACCGCTTTACAACACACACGCACAGCTCCACTGACCGCTTTACAACACACACGCACAGCTCCACTGACCGCTTTACAACACACACGCACAGCTCCACTGACCGCTTTACAACACACACGCACAGCTCCACTGACCGCTTTACAACACACACGCACAGCTCCACTGACCGCTTTACAACTCACACACACGCACAGCTCCACTGACCGCTTTACAACTCACACACACGCACAGCTCCACTGACCGCTTTACAACTCACACACACGCACAGCTCCACTGACCGCTTTACAACTCACACACACGCACAGCTCCACTGACCGCTTTACAACTCACACACACGCACAGCTCCACTGACCGCTTTACAACTCACACACACGCACAGCTCCACTGACCGCTTTACAACTCAGACGCACAGCTCCACTGACCGCTTTACAACTCAGACGCACAGCTCCACTGACCGCTTTACAACTCAGACGCACAGCTCCACTGACCGCTTTACAACTCAGACGCACAGCTCCACTGACCGCTTTACAACTCAGACGCACAGCTCCACTGACCGCTTTACAACTTAGACACACACACAGCTCCACTGACCGCTTTACAACTCTCTCTCTCTCTCACACACACACACAGCTCCACTGACCGCTTTACAACACACATACACAGCTCCACTGACCGCTTTACAACACACACACAGCTCCACTGACCGCTTTACAACACACACACAGCAACACTGACCGCTTTACAACTCACACACACAGCTCCACTGACCGCTTTACAACTCACACACACACACAGCTCCACTGACCGCTTTACAACTCACACGCACAGCTCCACTGACCGCTTTACAACTCACACACACGCACAGCTCCACTGACCGCTTTACAACTCACACACACGCACAGCTCCACTGACCGCTTTACAACTCACACGCACAGCTCCACTGACCGCTTTACAACTCACACGCACAGCTCCACTGACCGCTTTACAACTCAGACGCACAGCTCCACTGACCGCTTTACAACTCAGACGCACAGCTCCACTGACCGCTTTACAACTCAGACGCACAGCTCCACTGACCGCTTTACAACTTAGACACACACACAGCTCCACTGACCGCTTTACAACTCTCTCTCTCTCTCACACACACACACAGCTCCACTGACTGCTTTACAACTCACACACACACACAGCTCCACTGACCGCTTTACAACACACACACACACAGCTCCACTGACCGCTTTACAACACACATACACAGCTCCACTGACCGCTTTACAACACATACACAGCTCCACTGACCGCTTTACAACACACACACAGCAACACTGACCGCTTTACAACTCACACACACAGCTCCACTGACCGCTTTACAACTCACACACACAGAGCTCCACTGACCGCTTTACAACTCACACACACACACAGCTCCACTGACCGCTTTACAACTCACACGCACAGCTCCACTGACCGCTTTACAACTCACACACACACACAGCTCCACTGACCGCTTTACAACTCACACGCACAGCTCCACTGACCGCTTTACAACTCACACGCACAGCTCCACTGACCGCTTTACAACTCACACGCACAGCTCCACTGACCGCTTTACAACTCACACGCACAGCTCCACTGACCGCTTTACAACTCACACGCACAGCTCCACTGACCGCTTTACAACTCACACGCACAGCTCCACTGACCGCTTTACAACTCACACGCACAGCTCCACTGACCGCTTTACAACTCACACGCACAGCTCCACTGACCGCTTTACAACTCACACGCACAGCTCCACTGACCGCTTTACAACTCACACGCACAGCTCCACTGACCGCTTTACAACTCACACGCACAGCTCCACTGACCGCTTTACAACTCACACGCACAGCTCCACTGACCGCTTTACAACTCACACGCACAGCTCCACTGACCGCTTTACAACTCACACACACGCACAGCTCCACTGACCGCTTTACAACTCACACACACGCACAGCTCCACTGACCGCTTTACAACTCACACACACGCACAGCTCCACTGACCGCTTTACAACTCACACACACGCACAGCTCCACTGACCGCTTTACAACTCACACACACGCACAGCTCCACTGACCGCTTTACAACTCACACACACGCACAGCTCCACTGACCGCTTTACAACTCACACACACGCACAGCTCCACTGACCGCTTTACAACTCACACACACGCACAGCTCCACTGACCGCTTTACAACTCACACACACGCACAGCTCCACTGACCGCTTTACAACTCACACACACGCACAGCTCCACTGACCGCTTTACAACTCAGACACACAGCTCCACTGACCGCTTTACAACACACACAGCTCCACTGACCGCTTTACAACTTAGACACACACACAGCTCCACTGACCGCTTTACAACTCTCTCTCTCTCTCACACACACACAGCTCCACTGACCGCTTTACAACTCACACACACACACAGCTCCACTGACCGCTTTACAACTCACACAGCTCCACTGACCGCTTTACAACTTAGACACACACACAGCTCCACTGACCGCTTTACAACTCTCTCTCTCTCTCACACACACACAGCTCCACTGACCGCTTTACAACTCACACACACACACAGCTCCACTGACCGCTTTACAACTCACACACACACAGCTCCACTGACCGCTTTACAACTCACACACACACACAGCTCCACTGACCGCTTTACAACTCACACACACACACAGCTCCACTGACCGCTTTACAACTCACACACACACACAGCTCCACTGACCGCTTTACAACTCACACACACACACAGCTCCACTGACCGCTTTACAACTCACACACACAGCTCCACTGACCGCTTTACAACTCACACACACACAGCTCCACTGACCGCTTTACAACTCACACACACACAGCTCCACTGACCGCTTTACAACTCACACACACACAGCTCCACTGACCGCTTTACAACACACACACACAGCTCCACTGACCGCTTTACAACACACACACACAGCTCCACTGACCGCTTTACAACACACACACCTCTCTCACACACACACACACACCAACACTGACCGCTTTACAACACACACACAGCTCCACTGACAGCTTTACAACTCACATTCACACACACACAGCTCCACTGACAGCTTTACAACTCACATTCTCACACACACACAGCTCCACTGACCGCTTTACAACTCACATTCACACACACACAGCTCCACTGACCGCTTTACAACTCACATTCACACACACACAGCTCCACTGACCGCTTTACAACTCCCACACACACAGCTCCACTGACCGCTTTACAACTCATACACACACACAGCTCCACTGACCGCTTTACAACTCATATACACACACACAGCTCCACTGACCGCTTTACAACTCATACACACAGCTCCACTGACCGCTTTACAACTCATACACACAGCTCCACTGACCGCTTTACAACACACACACAGCTCCACTGACCGCTTTACAACTCATACACACAGCTCCACTGACCGCTTTACAACTCACACACACACACAGCTCCACTGACCGCTTTACAACTCACACACAGCTCCACTGACCGCTTTACAACTCACACACAGCTCCACTGACCGCTTTACAACTCACACACCTCTCTCACACACACACACACACACACACAGCAACACTGACCGCTTTACAACTCTCTCACACACACACACACAGCTCCACTGACAGCTTTACAACTCACATTCACACACACACAGCTCCACTGACAGCTTTACAACTCACATTCACACACACACAGCTCCACTGACCGCTTTACAACTCACACACACACACAGCTCCACTGACCGCTTTACAACACACACACACACACAGCTCCACTGACCGCTTTACAACACACACACACAGCTCCACTGACCGCTTTACAACACACACACACAGCTCCACTGACCGCTTTACAACACACACACACAGCTCCACTGACCGCTTTACATCTCGCACACACACACAGCTCCACTGACCGCTTTACAACACACACACACAGCTCCACTGACCGCTTTACAACTCACACACACAGCTCCACTGACCGCTTTACAACTCACACACACAGCTCCACTGACCGCTTTACAACACACACACACAGCTCCACTGACCGCTTTACAACACACACACACAGCTCCACTGACCGCTTTACAACTCACACACACACACAGTTCCACTGACCGCTTTACAACTCACACACACACACAGCTCCACTGACCGCTTTACAACTCATACACAGCTCCACTGACCGCTTTACAACACACACACACAGCTCCACTGACCGCTTTACAACACACACACACAGCTCCACTGACCGCTTTACAACACACACACACAGCTCCACTGACCGCTTTACAACACACACACAGCTCCACTGACCGCTTTACAACACACACACAGCTCCACTGACCGCTTTACAACACACACACACACACAGCTCCACTGACCGCTTTACAACACACACACACACACACAGCTCCACTGACCGCTTGACAACTCACACACACACACAGTTCCACTGACCGCTTTACAACACACACACACAGCTCCACTGACCGCTTTACAACTCATACACAGCTCCACTGACCGCTTTACAACACACACACACAGCTCCACTGACCGCTTTACAACACACACACAGCTCCACTGACCGCTTTACAACACACACACACAGCTCCACTGACCGCTTTACAACACACACACACAGCTCCACTGACCGCTTTACAACACACACACAGCTCCACTGACCGCTTTACAACACACACACAGCTCCACTGACCGCTTTACAACACACACACAGCTCCACTGACCGCTTTACAACACACACACAGCTCCACTGACCGCTTTACAACTCACACACACACACAGCTCCACTGACCGCTTTACAACACACACACACACAGTTCCACTGACCGCTTTGCAACACACACACACAGCTCCACTGACCGCTTTACAACTCACACACACACACAGCTCCACTGACCGCTTTACAACTCACACACACAGCTCCACTGACCGCTTTACAACACACACACAGCTCCACTGACCGCTTTACAACACACACACACAGCTCCACTGACCGCTTTACAACTCACACACACACAGTTCCACTGACCGCTTTACAACTCACACACAGCTCCACTGACCGCTTTACAACACACACACACAGCTCCACTGACCGCTTTACAACACACACACACAGCTCCACTGACCGCTTTACAACTCATACACAGCTCCACTGACCGCTTTACAACACACACACAGCTCCACTGACCGCTTTACAACACACACACACAGCTCCACTGACCGCTTTACAACACACACACACAGCTCCACTGACCGCTTTACAACACACACACACAGCTCCACTGACCGCTTTACAACACACACACACAGCTCCACTGACCGCTTTACAACACACACACAGCTCCACTGACCGCTTTACAACACACACAGCTCCACTGACCGCTTTACAACACACACACACAGCTCCTCTGACCGCTTTACAACACACACACACAGCTCCACTGACCGCTTTACAACACACACACACAGCTCCACTGACCGCTTTACCACACACACACACAGCTCCACTGACCGCTTTACAACACACACACACAGCTCCACTGACCGCTTTACAACACAGACACAGCTCCACTGACCGCTTTACAACACACACACAGCTCCACTGACCGCTTTACAACACACACACACAGCTCCACTGACCGCTTTACAACTCACACACACACAGCTCCACTGACCGCTTTACAACTCATACACAGCTCCACTGACCGCTTTACAACACACACACACAGCTCCACTGACCGCTTTACAACTCACACACACACAGCTCCACTGACCGCTTTACAACTCACACACACAGCTCCACTGACCGCTTTACAACTCACACACACAGCTCCACTGACCGCTTTACAACACACACACACAGCTCCACTGACCGCTTTACAACACACACACACAGCTCCACTGACCGCTTTACAACACACACACACAGCTCCACTGACCGCTTTACAACACACACACAGCTCCACTGACCGCTTTACAACACACACACACAGCTCCACTGACCGCTTTACAACACACACACAGCTCCACTGACCGCTTTACAACACACACAGCTCCACTGACCGCTTTACAACACACACACACAGCTCCTCTGACCGCTTTACAACACACACACACAGCTCCACTGACCGCTTTACAACACACACACACAGCTCCACTGACCGCTTTACAACACACACACACAGCTCCACTGACCGCTTTACAACACACACACAGCTCCACTGACCGCTTTACAACACACACACAGCTCCACTGACCGCTTTACAACACACACACACAGCTCCACTGACCGCTTTACAACACACACACAGCTCCACTGACCGCTTTACAACACACACACAGCTCCACTGACCGCTTTACAACACACACAGCTCCACTGACCGCTTTACAACACACACACACAGCTCCTCTGACCGCTTTACAACACACACACAGCTCCACTGACCGCTTTACAACACACACACACAGCTCCACTGACCGCTTTACAACACACACACACACACAGCTCCACTGACCGCTTTACAACACACACACACACACACACACAGTTCCACTGACCGCTTTACAACTCACACACACACACACAGCTCCACTGACCGCTTTACAACTCATACACACAGCTCCACTGACCGCTTTACAACTCATACACAGCTCCACTGACCGCTTTACAACACACACACACAGCTCCACTGACCGCTTTACAACACACACACACAGCTCCACTGACCGCTTTACAACTCACACACACACACAGCTCCACTGACCGCTTTACAACACACACACACAGTTCCACTGACCGCTTTGCAACACACACACACAGCTCCACTGACCGCTTTACAACTCACACACACACACAGCTCCACTGACCGCTTTACAACACACACACACAGCTCCACTGACCGCTTTACAACTCACACACACACACAGTTCCACTGACCGCTTTACAACTCACACACACACACACAGCTCCACTGACCGCTTTACAACTCATACACAGCTCCACTGACCGCTTTACAACACACACACAGCTCCACTGACCGCTTTACAACACACACACACAGCTCCACTGACCGCTTTACAACACACACACACAGCTCCACTGACCGCTTTACAACACACACACACAGCTCCACTGACCGCTTTACAACACACACACACAGCTCCACTGACCGCTTTACAACACACACACACAGCTCCACTGACCGCTTTACAACACACACACAGCTCCACTGACCGCTTTACAACACACACACACAGCTCCACTGACCGCTTTACAACACACACACAGCTCCACTGACCGCTTTACAACACACACACAGCTCCACTGACCGCTTTACAACACACACACAGCTCCTCTGACCGCTTTACAACACACACACAGCTCCACTGACCGCTTTACATCTCGCACACACACAGCTCCACTGACCGCTTTACATCTCGCACACACACAGCTCCACTGACCGCTTTACAACTCACACACACACACAGCTCCACTGACCGCTTTACAACTCACACACACAGCTCCACTGACCGCTTTACAACTCACACACACAGCTCCACTGACCGCTTTACAACACACACACAGCTCCACTGACCGCTTTACAACACACACACAGCTCCACTGACCGCTTTACAACACACACACAGCTCCACTGACCGCTTTACAACTCACACACACACACAGCTCCACTGACCGCTTTACAACTCATACACAGCTCCACTGACCGCTTTACAACTCACACACACACACAGCTCCACTGACCGCTTTACAACTCACACACACACACAGTTCCACTGACCGCTTTACAACTCACACACACACAGCTCCACTGACCGCTTTACAACTCACACACACACAGCTCCACTGACCGCTTTACAACACACACACACACACAGCTCCACTGACCGCTTTACAACACACACACACACACAGCTCCACTGACCGCTTTACATCTCGCGCACACACACACAGCTCCACTGACCGCTTTACATCTCGCACACACACACAGCTCCACTGACCGCTTTACATCTCGCACACACACACAGCTCCACTGACCGCTTTACATCTCGCACACACACAGCTCCACTGACCGCTTTACATCTCGCACACACACAGCTCCACTGACCGCTTTACAACTCACACACACACAGCTCCACTGACCGCTTTACATCTCGCACACACACAGCTCCACTGACCGCTTTACAACTCACACACACACAGCTCCACTGACCGCTTTACAACTCACACACACAGCTCCACTGACCGCTTTACAACTCACACACACAGCTCCACTGACCGCTTTACAACACACACACACAGCTCCACTGACCGCTTTACAACACACACACACAGCTCCACTGACCGCTTTACAACACACACACACAGCTCCACTGACCGCTTTACAACACACACACACACACAGTTCCACTGACCGCTTTACAACTCACACACACACACACAGCTCCACTGACCGCTTTACAACACACACACACACACAGTTCCACTGACCGCTTTACAACACACACACACACACACAGTTCCACTGACCGCTTTACAACTCACACACACACACAGCTCCACTGACCGCTTTACAACTCATACACAGCTCCACTGACCGCTTTACAACTCATACACAGCTCCACTGACCGCTTTACAACACACACACAGCTCCACTGACCGCTTTACAACTCACACACAGTTCCACTGACCGCTTTACAACTCACACACAGCTCCACTGACCGCTTTACAACACACACACAGCTCCACTGACCGCTTTACAACACACACACAGCTCCACTGACCGCTTTACAACACACACACAGCTCCACTGACCGCTTTACAACTCACACACAGCTCCACTGACCGCTTTACAACACACACACAGTTCCACTGACCGCTTTACAACACACACACAGTTCCACTGACCGCTTTACAACACACACACAGCTCCACTGACCGCTTTACAACACACACACACAGCTCCTCTGACCGCTTTACAACACACACACACAGCTCCACTGACCGCTTTACAACACACACACACACACAGCTCCACTGACCGCTTTACATCTCACACACACACACACAGCTCCACTGACCGCTTTACATCTCGCACACACACAGCTCCACTGACCGCTTTACATCTCGCACACACACAGCTCCACTGACCGCTTTACATCTCGCACACACACAGCTCCACTGACCGCTTTACAACTCACACACACACACAGCTCCACTGACCGCTTTACAACTCACACAGCTCCACTGACCGCTTTACAACTCACACACACAGCTCCACTGACCGCTTTACAACACACACAGCTCCACTGACCGCTTTACAACACACACACACAGCTCCACTGACCGCTTTACAACACACACACACAGCTCCACTGACCGCTTTACAACACACACACACACACAGCTCCACTGACCGCTTTACAACACACACACACACACAGCTCCACTGACCGCTTTACAACACACACACACACACACAGTTCCACTGACCGCTTTACAACACACACACACACACAGCTCCACTGACCGCTTTACAACTCACACACAGCTCCACTGACCGCTTTACAACACACACACACAGCTCCACTGACCGCTTTACAACACACACACACAGCTCCACTGACCGCTTTACAACACACACAGCTCCACTGACCGCTTTACAACACACACACACACACACAGTTCCACTGACCGCTTTACAACTCACACACACACACAGTTCCACTGACCGCTTTACAACTCATACACAGCTCCACTGACCGCTTTACAACTCACACACACAGCTCCACTGACCGCTTTACAACTCACACACACAGCTCCACTGACCGCTTTACAACACACACACACAGCTCCACTGACCGCTTTACAACACACACACACACAGTTCCACTGACCGCTTTACAACACACACACACAGCTCCACTGACCGCTTTACAACTCACACACACACAGCTCCACTGACCGCTTTACAACTCTCACACACAGCTCCACTGACCGCTTTACAACACACACACACAGCTCCACTGACCGCTTTACAACACACACACACAGCTCCACTGACCGCTTTACAACTCACACACACACACAGTTCCACTGACCGCTTTACAACTCACACACACACACAGCTCCACTGACCGCTTTACAACTCATACACAGCTCCACTGACCGCTTTACAACACACACACAGCTCCACTGACCGCTTTACAACACACACACACAGCTCCACTGACCGCTTTACAACACACACACAGCTCCACTGACCGCTTTACGACACACACACGCAGCTCCACTGACCGCTTTACGACACACACACACACAGCTCCACTGACCGCTTTACAACACACACACAGCTCCACTGACCGCTTTACAACACACACACAGCTCCACTGACCGCTTTACAACACACACAGCTCCACTGACCGCTTTACAACACACACACACAGCTCCTCTGACCGCTTTACAACACACACACACAGCTCCACTGACCGCTTTACAACACACACACACAGCTCCACTGACCGCTTTACAACACACACACACACAGCTCCACTGACCGCTTTACATCTCGCACACACACACAGCTCCACTGACCGCTTTACATCTCGCACACACACACAGCTCCACTGACCGCTTTACATCTCGCACACACACAGCTCCACTGACCGCTTTACAACTCACACACACAGCTCCACTGACCGCTTTACAACTCACACACACAGCTCCACTGACCGCTTTACAACTCACACACACAGCTCCACTGACCGCTTTACAACACACACACACAGCTCCACTGACCGCTTTACAACACACACACACAGCTCCACTGACCGCTTTACAACACACACAGCTCCACTGACCGCTTTACAACACACACACACAGCTCCACTGACCGCTTTACAACACACACACACAGCTCCACTGACCGCTTTACAACACACACACACACACAGTTCCACTGACCGCTTTACAACTCACACACACACACACAGCTCCACTGACCGCTTTACAACACACACACACACACACAGTTCCACTGACCGCTTTACAACACACACACACACACAGTTCCACTGACCGCTTTACAACTCACACACACACACAGTTCCACTGACCGCTTTACAACTCACACACAGCTCCACTGACCGCTTTACAACACACACACAGCTCCACTGACCGCTTTACAACACACACACACAGCTCCACTGACCGCTTTACAACACACACACACACACACAGCTCCACTGACCGCTTTACAACTCACACACACACACAGCTCCACTGACCGCTTTACAACACACACACAGTTCCACTGACCGCTTTACAACACACACACAGTTCCACTGACCGCTTTACAACACACACACAGCTCCACTGACCGCTTTACAACACACACACACAGCTCCTCTGACCGCTTTACAACACACACACACAGCTCCACTGACCGCTTTACAACACACACACACACACAGCTCCACTGACCGCTTTACATCTCACACACACACACAGCTCCACTGACCGCTTTACATCTCGCACACACACACAGCTCCACTGACCGCTTTACATCTCGCACACACACAGCTCCACTGACCGCTTTACATCTCGCGCACACACAGCTCCACTGACCGCTTTACAACTCACACACACACACAGCTCCACTGACCGCTTTACAACTCACTCACACACACAGCTCCACTGACCGCTTTACAACTCACACACACACACACACAGCTCCACTGACCGCTTTACAACTCACACACACAGCTCCACTGACCGCTTTACAACACACACACAGCTCCACTGACCGCTTTACAACACACACACACACAGCTCCACTGACCGCTTTACAACACACACACACACAGTTCCACTGACCGCTTTACAACTCACACACACACACACAGCTCCACTGACCGCTTTACAACTCATACACAGCTCCACTGACCGCTTTACAACACACACACAGCTCCACTGACCGCTTTACAACACACACACACAGCTCCACTGACCGCTTTACAACACACACACACACACAGCTCCACTGACCGCTTTACAACTCACACACACACACAGCTCCACTGACCGCTTTACAACACACACACACACACACAGTTCCACTGACCGCTTTACATCTCGCACACACACACAGCTCCACTGACCGCTTTACATCTCGCACACACACACAGCTCCACTGACCGCTTTACAACACACACACAGTTCCACTGACCGCTTTACATCTCGCACACACACACAGCTCCACTGACCGCTTTACAACACACACACACACACAGCTCCACTGACCGCTTTACAACACACACACACACACAGTTCCACTGACCGCTTTACAACACACACACAGTTCCACTGACCGCTTTACAACACACACACACACACACACAGCTCCACTGACCGCTTTACAACTCACACACACAGCTCCACTGACCGCTTTACAACACACACACAGCTCCACTGACCGCTTTACAACACACACACACACACACACAGCTCCACTGACCGCTTTACAACACACACACACACAGTTCCACTGACCGCTTTACAACTCACACACACACACACAGCTCCACTGACCGCTTTACAACTCATACACAGCTCCACTGACCGCTTTACAACACACACACAGCTCCACTGACCGCTTTACAACACACACACACAGCTCCACTGACCGCTTTACAACACACACACACACACACAGCTCCACTGACCGCTTTACAACACACACACACACACAGTTCCACTGACCGCTTTACATCTCGCACACACACACAGCTCCACTGACCGCTTTACATCTCGCACACACACACAGCTCCACTGACCGCTTTACAACACACACACAGTTCCACTGACCGCTTTACATCTCGCACACACACACAGCTCCACTGACCGCTTTACAACACACACACACACACAGCTCCACTGACCGCTTTACAACACACACACACACACAGTTCCACTGACCGCTTTACAACACACACACAGTTCCACTGACCGCTTTACAACACACACACAGCTCCACTGACCGCTTTACAACACACACACACAGCTCCACTGACCGCTTTACAACACACACACACAGCTCCTCTGACCGCTTTACAACACACACACACAGCTCCACTGACCGCTTTACAACACACACACACACACAGCTCCACTGACCGCTTTACATCTCGCACACACACACAGCTCCACTGACCGCTTTACATCTCGCACACACACAGCTCCACTGACCGCTTTACATCTCGCACACACACAGCTCCACTGACCGCTTTACAACTCACACACACAGCTCCACTGACCGCTTTACAACTCACACACACACACAGCTCCACTGACCGCTTTACAACTCACACACACACACAGCTCCACTGACCGCTTTACATCTCGCACACACACACAGCTCCACTGACCGCTTTACATCTCGCACACACACAGCTCCACTGACCGCTTTACAACTCACACACACAGCTCCACTGACCGCTTTACAACACACACAGCTCCACTGACCGCTTTACAACACACACACACAGCTCCACTGACCGCTTTACAACACACACACACACACAGCTCCACTGACCGCTTTACAACACACACACACACACAGTTCCACTGACCGCTTTACAACTCACACACACACACACAGCTCCACTGACCGCTTTACAACTCATACACAGCTCCACTGTCCGCTTTACAACACACACACAGCTCCACTGACCGCTTTACAACACACACACACACACAGCTCCACTGACCGCTTTACAACTCACACACACACACAGCTCCACTGACCGCTTTACAACACACACACACACAGTTCCACTGACCGCTTTACATCTCGCACACACACACAGCTCCACTGACCGCTTTACATCTCGCACACACACACAGCTCCACTGACCGCTTTACAACACACACACACAGTTCCACTGACCGCTTTACAACACACACACACACAGCTCCACTGACCGCTTTACAACACACACACACAGTTCCACTGACCGCTTTACATCTCGCACACACACACAGCTCCACTGACCGCTTTACATCTCGCACACACACACAGCTCCACTGACCGCTTTACAACACACACACACAGTTCCACTGACCGCTTTACATCTCGCACACACACACAGCTCCACTGACCGCTTTACATCTCGCACACACACACAGCTCCACTGACCGCTTTACAACACACACACAGCTCCACTGACCGCTTTACAACACACACACAGCTCCACTGACCGCTTTACAACACACACACAGCTCCACTGACCGCTTTACAACTCACACACACACACAGTTCCACTGACCGCTTTACAACTCATACACAGCTCCACTGACCGCTTTACAACTCACACACACACACAGCTCCACTGACCGCTTTACAACTCATACACAGCTCCACTGACCGCTTTACAACTCACACACACACACACAGTTCCACTGACCGCTTTACAACTCATACACAGCTCCACTGACCGCTTTACAACTCACACACACACACAGCTCCACTGACCGCTTTACAACTCATACACAGCTCCACTGACCGCTTTACATCTCGCGCACACACACAGCTCCACTGACCGCTTTACAACTCGCACACACACACAGCTCCACTGACCGCTTTACAACTCACACACACAGCTCCACTGACCGCTTTACAACACACACACACAGCTCCACTGACCGCTTTACAACACACACACACACACAGCTCCACTGACCGCTTTACAACTCACACACACACACAGCTCCACTGACCGCTTTACAACACACACACACACACACAGTTCCACTGACCGCTTTACATCTCGCACACACACACAGCTCCACTGACCGCTTTACAACACACACACACACACAGTTCCACTGACCGCTTTACAACTCACACACAGCTCCACTGACCGCTTTACAACTCATACACAGCTCCACTGACCGCTTTACAACTCATACACAGCTCCACTGACCGCTTTACAACACACACACAGCTCCACTGACCGCTTTACAACACACACACAGCTCCACTGACCGCTTTACAACTCACACACAGTTCCACTGACCGCTTTACAACTCATACACAGCTCCACTGACCGCTTTACAACTCACACACACACACAGCTCCACTGACCGCTTTACAACTCACACACACACACAGCTCCACTGACCGCTTTACAACTCATACACACAGCTCCACTGACCGCTTTACAACTCACACACACACACAGTTCCACTGACCGCTTTACAACTCATACACAGCTCCACTGACCGCTTTACAACTCACACACACACACAGCTCCACTGACCGCTTTACAACTCATACACAGTTCCACTGACCGCTTTACAACTCACACACAGCTCCACTGACCGCTTTACAACTCATACACAGCTCCACTGACCGCTTTACAACACACACACAGCTCCACTGACCGCTTTACAACACACACACAGCTCCACTGACCGCTTTACAACACACACACAGCTCCACTGACCGCTTTACAACACACACACAGCTCCACTGACCGCTTTACAACTCATACACAGCTCCACTGACCGCTTTACAGCTCACACACACACACAGCTCCACTGACCGCTTTACAACTCATACACAGCTCCACTGACCGCTTTACAACTCACACACAGCTCCACTGACCGCTTTACAACTCATACACAGCTCCACTGACCGCTTTACAACACACACACACAGCTCCACTGACCGCTTTACAACACACACACACACACAGCTCCACTGACCGCTTTACAACACACACACACACACACACAGCTCCACTGACCGCTTTACATCTCGCACACACACACAGCTCCACTGACCGCTTTACAACTCACACACACAGCTCCACTGACCGCTTTACAACTCACACACACAGCTCCACTGACCGCTTTACAACTCACACACACACACAGCTCCACTGACCGCTTTACAACTCACACACACACAGCTCCACTGACCGCTTTACAACTCACACACACACAGCTCCACTGACCGCTTTACAACACACACACACAGCTCCACTGACCGCTTTACAACTCACACACACACAGCTCCACTGACCGCTTTACAACTCACACACACACAGCTCCACTGACCGCTTTACAACACACACACACAGCTCCACTGACCGCTTTACAACACACACACACAGCTCCACTGACCGCTTTACAACACACACACACAGCTCCACTGACCGCTTTACAACACACACACACAGCTCCACTGACCGCTTTACAACACACACACACAGCTCCACTGACCGCTTTACAACACACACACAGCTCCACTGACCGCTTTACAACACACACACAGCTCCACTGACCGCTTTACAACACACACACAGCTCCACTGACCGCTTTACAACACACACACAGCTCCACTGACCGCTTTACAACACACACACAGCTCCACTGACCGCTTTACAACACACACACAGCTCCACTGACCGCTTTACAACACACACACAGCTCCACTGACCGCTTTACATCTCGCACACACACAGCTCCACTGACCGCTTTACAACTCATACACAGCTCCACTGACCGCTTTACAACACACACACACACACACACACACAGCTCCACTGACCGCTTTACAACACACACACACACACACACACACAGCTCCACTGACCGCTTTACAACACACACACAGCTCCACTGACCGCTTTACAACACACACACACACAGCTCCACGGACCGCTTTACAACTCACACACACAGCTCCACTGACCGCTTTACAACACACACACACAGCTCCACTGACCGCTTTACAACTCACACACACCTCTCTCACACACGCACAGCTCCACTGACTGCTTTACAACTCACACACACACACACACACACACACACAGCTCCACTGACCGCTTTACAACTCACACACACACAGCTCCACTGACCGCTTTACAACTCACACACACACAGCTCCACTGACCGCTTTACAACTCACACACACACAGCTCCACTGACCGCTTTACAACTCACACACACACACAGCTCCACTGACCGCTTTACAACTCTCACACACACACAGCTCCACTGACCGCTTTACATCTCGCACACACACAGCTCCACTGACCGCTTTACATCTCGCACACACACAGCTCCACTGACCGCTTTACAACTCACACACACACAGCTCCACTGACCGCTTTACAACTCACACACACACACAGCTCCACTGACCGCTTTACAACACACACACACAGCTCCACGGACCGCTTTACAACTCACACACACAGCTCCACTGACCGCTTTACAACTCACACACACAGCTCCACTGACCGCTTTACAACTCATACACACAGCTCCACTGACCGCTTTACAACTCACACACACAGCTCCACTGACCGCTTTACAACTCACACACACACACAGCTCCACTGACCGCTTTACAACTCACACACACACACACAGCTCCACTGACCGCTTTACAACTCACACACACAGCTCCACTGACCGCTTTACAACTCACACACACAGCTCCACTGACCGCTTTACAACTCACACACATCTCTCTCTCACACACACGCACAGCAACACTGACAGCTTTACAACTCACACACACAGCTCCACTGACAGCTTTACAACTCACACACACAGCTCCACTGACCGCTTTACAACTCACACACACAGCTCCACTGACCGCTTTACAACTCACACACACAGCTCCACTGACCGCTTTACAACTCACACACACAGCTCCACTGACCGCTTTACAACTCACACACACAGCTCCACTGACCGCTTTACAACTCACACACACAGCTCCACTGACCGCTTTACAACTCATACACACAGCTCCACTGACCGCTTTACAACTCACACACAGCTCCACTGACCGCTTTACAACTCTCACACACACACACACAGCTCCACTGACCGCTTTACAACTCTCACACACACACATACAGCTCCACTGACCGCTTTACAACTCATACACACACACAGCTCCACTGACCGCTTTACAACTCACACACACAGCTCCACTGACCGCTTTACAACTCACACACACAGCTCCACTGACCGCTTTACAACACACACACTCCTCTCTCACACACGCACAGCTCCACTGACTGCTTTACAACTCACACACACACACACAGCTCCACTGACCGCTTTACAACTCACACACACCTCTCTCTCACACACGCACAGCTCCACTGACTGCTTTACAACTCACACACGCACACACACACAGCTCCACTGACCGCTTTACAACTCACACACACACACAGCTCCACTGACCGCTTTACAACTCATACACACGCACAGCTCCACTGACCGCTTTACAACTCACACACACACACAGCTCCACTGACCGCTTTACAACTCACACACACACAGCTCCACTGACTGCTTTACAACTCTCACACACACACAGCTCCACTGACCGCTTTACAACTCACACACACAGCTCCACTGACCGCTTTACAACTCACACACACAGCTCCACTGACCGCTTTACAACTCACACACACACACACACAGCTCCACTGACCGCTTTACAACTCATACACACACAGCTCCACTGACCGCTTTACAACTCATACACACAGCTCCACTGACCGCTTTACAACTCATACACACAGCTCCACTGACTGCTTTACAACTCACACACACAGCTCCACTGACTGCTTTACAACTCACACACTCCTCTCTCACACACGCACAGCTCCACTGACTGCTTTACAACTCACACACACACACACAGCTCCACTGACCGCTTTACAACTCACACACACCTCTCTCACACACGCACAGCTCCACTGACTGCTTTACAACTCACACACACACAGCTCCACTGACCGCTTTACAACTCACACACACCTCTCTCTCACAAAGCACAGCTCCACTGACTGCTTTACAACTCACACACACACACAGCTCCACTGACCGCTTTACAACTCACACACACCTCTCTCTCACAAAGCACAGCTCCACTGACTGCTTTACAACTCACACACACACACAGCTCCACTGACCGCTTTACAACTCACACACACACACAGCTCCACTGACCGCTTTACAACTCACACACACACAGCTCCACTGACCGCTTTACAACTCACACACACACAGCTCCACTGACCGCTTTACAACTCACATACACACACACAGCTCCACTGACCGCTTTACAACTCACACACACACAGCTCCACTGACAGCTATACACACACACACACACACAGCTCCACTGACCGCTTTACAACTCACACACACACAGCTCCACTGACCGCTTTACAACTCACATACACACACACACAGCTCCACTGACCGCTTTACAACTCACACACACACACACACACACACACCTCCACTGACCGCTTTACAACTCTCACACACACCTCTCTCACACACACACACACCTCCACTGACCGCTTTACAACTCACACACACACAGCTCCACTGACCGCTTTACAACTCACACACACCTCTCTCTCACAAAGCACAGCTCCACTGACCGCTTTACAACTCACACACACACACAGCTCCACTGACCGCTTTACAACTCACACACACAGCTCCACTGCCTGCTTTACAACTCACACACACAGCTCCACTGACTGCTTTACAACTCACACACACAGCTCCACTGACCGCTTTACAACTCGCATACACACACACAGCTCCACTGACCGCTTTACAACTCACACACACAGCTCCACTGACTGCTTTACAACTCACACACACAGCTCCACTGACTGCTTTACAACTCACACACACAGCTCCACTGACCGCTTTACAACTCACACACACAGCTCCACTGACCGCTTTACAACTCACACACACACACAGCTCCACTGACCGCTTTACAACTCACACACACAGCTCCACTGACTGCTTTACAACTCACACACACACAGCTCCACTGACCGCTTTACAACTCACACACACAGCTCCACTGACCGCTTTACAACTCATACACACAGCTCCACTGACTGCTTTACAACTCACACACACAAAGCTCCACTGACCGCTTTACAACTCACACACACAGCTCCACTGACCGCTTTACAACTCATACACACAGCTCCACTGACCGCTTTACAACTCACACACACACACACACACACACAGCTCCACTGACCGCTTTACAACTCACACACACACAGCTCCACTGACCGCTTTACAACTCACACACACACACACAGCTCCACTGACCGCTTTACAACTCACACACACAGCTCCACTGACTGCTTTACAACTCACACACTCCTCTCTCACACACGCACAGCTCCACTGACTGCTTTACAACTCTCACACACACACACAGCTCCACTGACCGCTTTACAACTCACACACACCTCTCTCTCACACACGCACAGCTCCACTGACCGCTTTACAACTCACACACACACACAGCTCCACTGACCGCTTTACAACTCACACACACACACACACAGCTCCACTGACCGCTTTACAACTCACACACACAGCTCCACTGACTGCTTTACAACTCACACACTCCTCTCTCACACACGCACAGCTCCACTGACTGCTTTACAACTCACACACACACAGCTCCACTGACCGCTTTACAACTCACACACACCTCTCTCTCACAAAGCACAGCTCCACTGACTGCTTTACAACTCACACACACCTCTCTCTCACACACGCACAGCTCCACTGACTGCTTTACAACTCACACACACGCACACACACACAGCTCCACTGACCGCTTTACAACTCACACACACACACAGCTCCACTGACCGCTTTACAACTCACACACACCTCTCTCACACACGCACAGCTCCACTCACGGCTTTACAACTCTCACACACCTCTCTCACACACACGCACAGCAACACTGACCGCTTTACAACTCACACACACATACACACACAGCTCCACTGACAGCTATACACACACACACACAGCTCCACTGACCGCTTTACAACTCACACACACACAGCTCCACTGACCGCTTTACAACTCACACACACCTCTCTCACACACGCACAGCTCCACTCACCGCTTTACAACTCTCACACACCTCTCTCACACACACGCACAGCAACACTGACCGCTTTACAACTCACACACACATACACACACAGCTCCACTGACAGCTATACACACACACACACACAGCTCCACTGACCGCTTTACAACTCACACACACACAGCTCCACTGACCGCTTTACAACTCACACACACACAGCTCCACTGACCGCTTTACAACTCACACACACCTCTCTCTCACACACGCACAGCTCCACTGACTGCTTTACAACTCTCACTCACACAGCTCCACTGACCGCTTTACAACTCACACACACACACAGCTCCACTGACCGCTTTACAACTCACACACACACACACACAGCTCCACTGACCGCTTTACAACTCACACACACACACACACACAGCTCCACTGACCGCTTTACAACTCACACACACCTCTCTCACACACACGCACAGCTCCACTGACCGCTTTACAACTCACACACACAGCTCCACTGACCGCTTTACAACTCACACACACAGCTCCACTGACCGCTTTACAACTCACACACACAGCTCCACTGACCGCTTTACAACTCACACACACAGCTCCACTGACCGCTTTACAACTCACACACACAGCTCCACTGACCGCTTTACAACTCACACACACAGCTCCACTGACCGCTTTACAACTCACACACACAGCTCCACTGACCGCTTTACAACTCACACACACAGCTCCACTGACCGCTTTACAACTCACACACACAGCTCCACTGACCGCTTTACAACTCACACACACACACAGCTCCACTGACCGCTTTACAACTCACACACACGCACAGCTCCACTGACCGCTTTACAACACACACACACAGCTCCACTGACCGCTTTACAACTCACACACACGCACAGCTCCACTGACCGCTTTACAACTCACACACACGCACAGCTCCACTGACCGCTTTACAACTCACACACACAGCTCCACTGACCGCTTTACAACTCACACACACAGCTCCACTGACCGCTTTACAACTCACACACACACGCACAGCTCCACTGACCGCTTTACAACTCACACACACACAGCTCCACTGACCGCTTTACAACTCGCACACACACACGCACAGCTCCACTGACCGCTTTACAACTCACACACACCTCTCTCACACACACGCACAGCTCCACTGACCGCTTTACAACTCACACACACACACAGCTCCACTGACCGCTTTACAACTCACACACACACACAGCTCCACTGACCGCTTTACAACTCACACACCTCTCTCACACACTCACAGCTCCACTGACCGCTTTACAACTCACACACACACAGCTCCACTGACCGCTTTACAACTCTCACACACACACAGCTCCACTGACCGCTTTACAACTCACACACACAGCTCCACTGACCGCTTTACAACTCACACACACACACAGCTCCACTGACCGCTTTACAACTCACACACACACACACAGCTCCACTGACCGCTTTACAACTCACACACACCTCTCTCACACACGCACAGCTCCACTGACCGCTTTACAACTCACACACACACACAGCTCCACTGACCGCTTTACAACTCACGCACGCACGCACACACACACACACACACACACACACACAGCTCCACTGACCGCTTTACAACTCACACACACACACAGCTCCACTGACCGCTTTACAACTCACGCACGCACACACACACACAGCTCCACTGACCGCTTTACAACTCTCACACACACACACACACACACACACACACACAGCTCCACTGACCGCTTTACAACTCACACACACACACAGCTCCACTGACCGCTTTACAACTCACACACACACACACACAGCTCCACTGACCGCTTTACAACTCACACACACACACAGCTCCACTGACCGCTTTACAACTCACACACACACACAGCTCCACTGACCGCTTTACAACTCACACACACACACAGCTCCACTGACCGCTTTACAACTCACACACACCTCTCTCACACACTCACAGCTCCACTGACCGCTTTACAACTCACACACACCTCTCTCACACACTCACAGCTCCACTGACCGCTTTACAACTCACACACACCTCTCTCTCACACACGCACAGCTCCACTGACCGCTTTACAACTCACACACACACACAGCTCCACTGACCGCTTTACAACTCACGCACGCACGCACACACACACACACACACACACACACACAGCTCCACTGACCGCTTTACAACTCACACACACACACAGCTCCACTGACCGCTTTACAACTCACGCACGCACACACACACACAGCTCCACTGACCGCTTTACAACTCTCACACACACACACACACACACACACAGCTCCACTGACCGCTTTACAACTCACACACACACACAGCTCCACTGACCGCTTTACAACTCACACACACACACACACAGCTCCACTGACCGCTTTACAACTCACACACACACACAGCTCCACTGACCGCTTTACAACTCACACACACACACAGCTCCACTGACCGCTTTACAACTCACACACACACACAGCTCCACTGACCGCTTTACAACTCACACACACACACAGCTCCACTGACTGCTTTACAACTCACACACACAGCTCCACTGACTGCTTTACAACTCACACACACAGCTCCACTGACTGCTTTACAACTCTCACTCACACAGCTCCACTGACCGCTTTACAACTCACACACACACACACACAGCTCCACTGACCGCTTTACAACTCACACACACCTCTCTCTCACACACACACAGCTCCACTGACTGCTTTACAACTCACACACACAGCTCCACTGACCGCTTTACAACTCACACACACACAGCTCCACTGACCGCTTTACAACTCACACACACGCACAGCTCCACTGACCGCTTTACAACTCACACACACGCACAGCTCCACTGACCGCTTTACAACTCACACACACGCACAGCTCCACTGACCGCTTTACAACTCACACACACGCACAGCTCCACTGACCGCTTTACAACTCACACACACGCACAGCTCCACTGACCGCTTTACAACTCACACACACGCACAGCTCCACTGACCGCTTTACAACTCACACACACGCACAGCTCCACTGACCGCTTTACAACTCACACACACGCACAGCTCCACTGACCGCTTTACAACTCACACACACGCACAGCTCCACTGACCGCTTTACAACTCACACACACGCACAGCTCCACTGACCGCTTTACAACTCACACACACGCACAGCTCCACTGACCGCTTTACAACTCACACACACGCACAGCTCCACTGACCGCTTTACAACTCACACACACGCACAGCTCCACTGACCGCTTTACAACTCACACACACGCACAGCTCCACTGACCGCTTTACAACTCACACACACGCACAGCTCCACTGACCGCTTTACAACTCACACACACGCACAGCTCCACTGACCGCTTTACAACTCACACACACGCACAGCTCCACTGACCGCTTTACAACTCACACACACGCACAGCTCCACTGACCGCTTTACAACTCACACACACGCACAGCTCCACTGACCGCTTTACAACTCACACACACGCACAGCTCCACTGACCGCTTTACAACTCACACACACGCACAGCTCCACTGACCGCTTTACAACTCACACACACGCACAGCTCCACTGACCGCTTTACAACTCACACACACGCACAGCTCCACTGACCGCTTTACAACTCACACACACGCACAGCTCCACTGACTGCTTTACAACTCACACACACGCACAGCTCCACTGACCGCTTTACAACACACGCACAGCTCCACTGACCGCTTTACAACTCACACACACGCACAGCTCCACTGACCGCTTTACAACTCACACACACGCACAGCTCCACTGACCGCTTTACAACTCACACACACAGCTCCACTGACTGCTTTACAACTCACACACACAGCTCCACTGACCGCTTTACAACACACACACAGCTCCACTGACCGCTTTACAACACACACACACACAGCTCCACTGACCGCTTTACAACTCACACACATCTCTCTCACACACGCACAGCTCCACTGACCGCTTTACAACTCTCACACACACACAGCTCCACTGACCGCTTTACAACTCACACACACACACAGCTCCACTGACTGCTTTACAACTCACACACACACAGCTCCACTGACTGCTTTACAACTCACACACACAGCTCCACTGACTGCTTTACAACTCACACACACACAGCTCCACTGACTGCTTTACAACTCGCACACACACAGCTCCACTGACTGCTTTACAACTCGCACACACACAGCTCCACTGACTGCTTTACAACTCACACACACAGCTCCACTGACCGCTTTACAACTCACACACACAGCTCCACTGACCGCTTTACAACTCACACACACACAGCTCCACTGACTGCTTTACAACTCACACACACCTCTCTCTCACACACACACACACAGCTCCACTGACTGCTTTACAACTCACACACACACAGCTCCACTGACTGCTTTACAACTCACACACACAGCTCCACTGACCGCTTTACAACTCACACACACACAGCTCCACTGACTGCTTTAAAACTCACACACACACACAGCTCCACTGACTGCTTTAAAACTCACACACACACACAGCTCCACTGACTGCTTTACAACTCACACACACAGCTCCACTGACTGCTTTACAACTCACACACACAGCTCCACTGACTGCTTTACAACTCACACACACAGCTCCACTGACTGCTTTACAACTCACACACACAGCTCCACTGACCGCTTTACAACTCACACACACAGCTCCACTGACTGCTTTACAACTCACACACACACACACACACACACACACACACACACACACAGCTCCACTGACTGCTTTACAACTCACACACACACAGCTCCACTGACTGCTTTACAACTCACACACACACACAGCTCCACTGACCGCTTTACAACTCACACACACACACACAGCTCCACTGACTGCTTTACAACTCACACACACACACACACAGCTCCACTGACCGCTTTACAACACACACACACACAGCTCCACTGACTGCTTTACAACTCACACACACCTCTCTCTCACACACACACACACAGCTCCACTGACCGCTTTACAACTCACACACACACAGCTCCACTGACTGCTTTACAACTCACACACACACACAGCTCCACTGACTGCTTTACAACTCACATGCGCGCGCGCACACAGCTCCACTGACCGCTTTACAACTCACACACTCACAGCTCCACTGACCGCTTTACATCTCTCTCTCTCTCACACACACACACACACGGCTCCACTGACTGCTTTACAACTCAATCAGTTTACACTTTTATTTCCTGTTTTGGTTTTGAAAGAAGTGGTTAATGTTTGCTCATTTGTTTATTAAAGCTACAAGTAGCACAGTGCTCAACTCCAGAACAATCATTTAACTTTGTTTATTATAAGTTATTAATTATTTTTTTTTGTGTGTGTGTGAGAGAGACAGACGGACAGACAGACACGCACCAGTGTGTCAACAAGATTTCCGCAGACACAGCAGAAACACAAACCTGTTCTGTAGAGAGAGAGAGAGAGAGAGAGTGTCAGTGTGACCCCGTCATTGTTCACCCGTTAATATCTGTTTATCTTCTCCTGCTAATTAATATCTGACTCTGTACGGAGTCTTTGACGTAGTGTGAGGTGAAATAAGAAAATTAATGGTTTGTTTCTGAAAGGAGAATAATTTAAAGAAAAGAGAAATGAAGCAGCTGGCTGTAAGGATGAGTGGAGATGAGGGCGTGGCAATGTGACAAATATCGTATCGCGATCTGAAGACTGACGGAGTTTCAACGCTACATGATGCACATCAATGCATATTCTTTTTTTATATTTGTATATGTAAATACCTAATTTAATTTATCGAAGTTTTCTCCATTTCTTTTCTCTGTTTATCTGTAATGATGCTGCTGGAATTTTAATTTCCCTGAGGGAGCCCGCCCAGAGGGACCAATACAGTCTAATCTAATCTACACACCGGTTTATAAACACATCACCAATAGACCAGCACTGATTTAAAAAAATGTTTTTTTTTTTTTTTACTTTGGTAATTTTTATATGATTGTGACCTGGATGCAGACGGAACCCCAGGGTGGGAAACGGATCGGTTCTGAAGTCTTTAATTCGGGTTTGTAGGCAGGTTGGAGTGGGAACATGCGATTCTGAATTAACTGTTAATCCTATTAATTACCAGTTAGTTACATGTCTGTATAGAGTACGTGTGCACATGCGTGTGTATAGCGCGTGTGTATAGTGCGTGTCTGCGCAGTGCGCATAGCGCGAGTGTATTGTATGTGTATAGCGCGTGCACATAGCGCGTGTATTGTGTGCGTTGCACGTGTATTGTGTGTGTGTGTGTGTAGCGCGTGTGTGTAGCATGCGCATAGCGTGTGTGCGTAGCGTGTGTGTATTGTGCGTAGCGTGCGCGTAGCGTGCGCATAGCGCGTGTGTGTATAGCGTGTGTGTAGTGCAGTGCGCGTGTATTGTGTGCGCATAGCGCGTGTATTGTGTGCATAGCGCGTGCGCAGTGCAGAGCGTGTGTATTGTGTGCATAGCGCGTGTGCAGTGCAGAGCGTGTGTATTGTGTGCATAGCGCGTGTATAGCGTGTGTGCATTGTGTATAGTGTGTGCAGTGTGTATAGCGCATGTGTGTATTGCGTGTGTATAGCGTGTGCATTGTGTAGTGTGTGCAGTGTGTATATAGCGCATGTGCATTGTGTGTGCAGTGTGTGGCGAGTGCGCATTGTGTGTGTATAGCGTGTGTGTATAGCGCGTGCGTGTATTGTTTGTGTGTGTGTATGGCGTGTGTGCATTGCGTGTGTGCAGTGTGTATAGCGCGTGTGCAGTGTGTATAGCGCGTGTGCATTGTGTGTATAGTGTGCATTGTGTGTATAGCGTGTGTGCATTGTGTATTGCGTGTATAGCATGCGCGCAGTGTGCGTGTGTATAGTGTGCACTGCGTGTGTATAGCGTGTGTGCATTGTGTGTATTGCGTGTGTATAGCGCGCGTGCGCAGTGTGCGTGTGTATATAGTGTGTATAGTGCGTGTGTATAGTGTGTGCACATGCATGTGTACGTAGTGTGTATAGCGCGTGTGTGTATAGTGTGTGTGTGTGTGTAGCGCATATGTGTGTGTATAGTGTGTGTGTGTGTGTGTATATAGCATGTATGTGTAGCTTGTGTGTGTGTGTAGCGTACAACCCCGATTCCAAAAAAGTTGGGACAAAGTACAAGTTGTTGTGGAAGTTCGTGTAAATGGGTGGAGCACAGAAGGACAGCAGGACAGAACTGAGTTCACAAAAACTCTCTTTATTCAGCTTTTCTGCTGCAAACGCACACACATCAGCTGTCTGGTTGTGGAGAGAGTTCCTCTGCTCTCACTCTCTCTCCTTAAGAAGGGCGCGGTCACTGGGAAGACACACAAACACATCAATTAACAACAGGTGTCGTGATTCTGCCACTTAACTTCCCCGACTCCGCCCTCCTGTCACAGACCGATGCTAGACCACGCCCCCGCTGCCACATACCCCCACCGCCCGACTCAGGCCGGGCAGCCGTCCGGCCCGCAGCCGACTCCCCCCCCCTTGACGGGAGAGGAAGTCCGCCACGACCATCTGCGGCCCCGGCCTGTGGATCACCTTGAAGTTAAAGGGTTGGAGTGCCAGATGCCAACGGGTGATCCGCGCATTGGCATCCTTCATGTGGTGGAGCCACTAGAGGGGCGCGTGGTCCGAACAGAGGGTGAAAGGGCGTCCCAGCAGGTAGTACCGGAGGGCGAGGACCGCCCACTTGATCGCCAGGCACTCCTCGATGGTACTGTAGCGCCCCTCACGCACCGACAGCTTGCGGCTAATGTACAAGACAGGGCGATCCTCCCCCTCCACCTGCCAGGACAAAACGGCCCCCAGCCCTCTGTCCCTTGTCCGACACATCTGTCTGCAACATAAAGGGGAGAGAAAAGTCAGGGGAGTGTAAAAGCGGCCCCCCACACAGTGCAGCCTTAACCTTAGAAAAAGCCCGCTGGCATTGCTCCGTCCACTGGGCCGGATCTGGTGCCCCCTTTTTGGTCTTGGGCCTCGGGCAGGCCGCAATCGCTGCAGTCTTGTTAATTTGGGGACGCACCTGCCCGTTGCCCAAGTGGAAGCCCAGATATCGTACTTCCACCCGCCCAATCGCACACTTCTTCGGGTTGGCCGTGAGACCCGCCCGCCTCAGCGACCTAAGGACGGCCCTCAGGTGTTGTAGGTGCCGTGGCCAGTCATTACTATAAATAATGATATCATCTAAGTACGCGGCCGCATAGGTGGCGTGGGGGCGGAGGACCCTGTCCATCAGCCGCTGAAACGTAGCAGGTGCCCCAAACAGCCCAAAAGGAAGTGTGACGAATTGGTGTAAGCCGAGCGGTGTGGAAAAGGCCGTTTTTTCCCGGGATAATGGAGTCAAGGGGATCTGCCAATAACCCTTTGTTAAATCCAGTGTCGAGTAAAAACGAGCCATGCCTAGCCGATCGAGCAACTCATCAATACGAGGCATTGGGTACGCATCAAATTTAGACACCGCGTTGACTTTTCTATAGTCCACACAGAACCAGACCGACCCGTCGGCCTTGGGTACCAAGACCACCGGGCTGCTCCAGTCACTGTGGGACTCCTCGACGATGCCCATTTCGAGCATGGCCTCGAGTTCTTCCCGAACCACCTGTTTCTTGTGTTCGGGTAATCTGTAAGGGCAGCAACGCACTACCACCCCCGGGGGCGTCTCAATGTGGTGCTCTATGAGGTTAGTGCGGCCGTGCAGGGGGGAGAACACGTCCGAAAACTCGGTCTGCAACTGGGCAACCTCCGCAAGTTGGGTCGGGGAGAGGTGGTCTCCACAGGGGACCGGAGAGGGACGTGATGCTAATGTTCCTTTTTGAACCTCCGGTCCCAGCTCCGCCTTCTCCGGAACCACCGACACCAATGCCACGGGGACCTCCTCGTTCCAGAGTTTGAGTAGGTTGAGGTGGTAAATCTGTAGCGCCCCACCCCTGTCTGTTCGCTTCACCTTATAGTCGACATCCCCGACTCGCCATGTGACCTCAAAGGGCCCTTGCCACTTGGCGACTAATTTAGAGCTCGATGTGGGCAACAGTACGAGTACTTTATCTCCCGGTGCAAACACTCTAAGGCGCGTACCCTTGTCGTACAGGCGGGTTTACCGTTCTTGGGCCTGCCGCAAGTTCTCCTGGGTTAGTTGTGTGAGTGTGTGGAGTTTTGCACGCAGGTCAATAATGTATTGAATTTCATTTTTGCTTGGTGAAGGTCCCTCCTCCCAATCTTCTCGCAGCACGTCTAAAATGCCGCGCGGCTTACGCCCATATAATAATTCAAACGGGGAGAACCCCGTGGAGGCTTGGGGGACCTCTCGCACTGCAAAGAGCAAGGGTTCGAGCCATTTATCCCAGTTACGCGTGTCCTCACTTACAAATTTCTTAATTATGTTTTTAAGGGTGCGATTAAACCGTTCCACTAAGCCGTCCATTTGTGGGTGATAAACGCTGGTGCGGATCGGCTTAATACCTAATAACCCATACAGTTCATTCAGTGTTCGTGACATAAACGAGGTGCCTTGATCAGTCAGAATCTCTTTCGGGATTCCAACTCGGGAGATGACGCGGAAGAGCGCCTCCGCAATACTGCGTGCTGAGATATTGCGAAGAGGCACTGCTTCCGGGTATCGCGTTGCATAGTCCACCAGAACTAATATAAAGCGATACCCTCGTGTTGACCGATCTAATGGCCCGACAAGATCCATCCCAATTCTTTCAAACGGGGTATCGATTAACGGTAGAGAGCGCAAAGGCGCTTTTGGACTGGCCGCTGGATTTACTAACTGGCATTCGCGGCATGCCATTGTGGCAGCGGGGGCGTGGTCTAGCATCGGTCTGTGACAGGAGGGCGGAGTCAGGGAAGTTAAGTGGCAGAATCACGACACCTGTTGTTAATTGGTGTTTGTGTCTTCCCAGTGACTGCGCCCTTCTTAAGGAGAGAGAGTGAGAGCAGAGGGGCTCTCTCCACAACCAGACAGCTGATGTGTGTGCGTGTGTGCGCGTGTGTCTGCGTGTGTGTTTGCAGCTGAAAAGCTGAATAAAGAGTTTTTGTGAACTCAGTTCTGTCCTGCCGTCCTTCTGTGCTCCACCCATTCCCCCACTGCGGAGACGGGGGCCGGCGCCACCTCAGCCGGCCCGCCGCACCCGCGGTGCCCTTCCGTGTCTCCCTTCTGTGTCCGTCTCCCCCCCCCCCCCCCCCCCCAGGTGAGTGAGCCCCAGAGCACTAGTGCAGAGAGGAAGCCCGGGCCGGTTTGCTGGCGCTGCGGGGAACCGGGCCACCTCCAACAGCAGTGCTCGATAATGGAGGTGGGCGCAGTGGTTCGGATCCCCAACGCGCCAGGAGCCGCCCTCGATCGGGCCGGAGCGTATCGCATACCGGTGAGTATCCAAGGGGTTACATATCAGGCGTTGGTGGATTCGGGCTGTTAACAGACCTCAATCCACCAAAACCTGGTGCAAGACGAGGCATTGGGGGGAGCACAATTGGTGAAGGTGTTGTGTGCACGGGGATGTTCACAACTACCCTTTAGTGTCGGTCCACATTATTTTCAGAGGGGAAAAATTTATAGTGAAGGCGGCGGTTAATCCTCGCCTTACCCACTCTTTAATTTTGGGGACTGATTGGCCGGGATTTCGGGGTTTAATGACACACTTAGTCAAGAGTGGGTCCTGCCATTTGACAGGGGGAGGTCCCGGTGTCGCTTTGGCGGGAGCAGCTGTCACAGAGCCGTCTACGTCATCTCCGCGCCAGAGTGAGGAGCCGTCGGCTCCTCTCCCTCTTGGGGAATCCCTCGCGGATTTCCTGTTAGAGCAATCGCGAGACGAGACTCTGTGGCATGCTTTTGACCAAGTGAGAGTAATCGATGGTCAAACGCTCCAGCCGAACGCCACCCTGTCCTTCCCCTACTTCACGATTATGAAGGATAGATTATACCGAGTGACGCAGGACACTCGAACTAAAGAGCGAGTCACGCAGCTTTTAATTCCGAAGAGCCGCCGGGAATTGGTATTCCAGGCGGCTCACTTTAATCCCATGGCTGGACACTTAGGGCAGGATAAAACACTAGCCCGAATAATGGCCCGATTCTACTGGCCGGGGATTCGCGGCGATGTCCGTAGGTGGTGTACGGCTGTGGCAGCGGGGGCGTGGTCTAGCATCGGTCTGTGACAGGAGGGCGGATTCGGGGAAGTTAAGTGGCAGAATCACGACACCTGTTGTTAATTGATGTGTTTGTGTGTCTTCCCAGTGACCGCGCCCTTCTTAAGGAGAGGGAGTGAGAGCAGAGGGACTCTCTCCACAACCAGACAGCTGATGTGTGTGCGTGTGTCTGCGTGTGTGTTTGCAGCTGAAAAGCTGAATAGAGTTTTTGTGAACTCAGTTCTGTCTTGCCGTCCTTCTGTGCTCCACCCATTTACGCGAACTGCCACAGTGGTGCTGAAACCCGGGAATGAGCACAGAAGACAACAGCCCCATGGAGTCCTCCACCTTCGCCGACCTGATCCACGCCCTCGCCACGGCCCAACAGAGCCAGCACCAGGTGCTGCTCGCCCTCCGAAAGGAGCAAGAACAACGGTTCGAGGCCCTGGTGCTAGCGCAACAGGAAAATCGTCGGGCGTTCCGGCACCTCCTCGCGTCGGCGGGGTCCACCAACTCCACCGCCGCGGGCCCTTCCCCCCTCACCCTCATGAAGATGGGCCCGCAGGATGACCCCGAGGCATTCTTCACGCTCTTTGAGCAGGTAGCAGAGACCTCGGGGTGGCCGGTGGAACAGCGCACGGCGCGCCTCCTCCCTCTGCTAACGGGAGAGGCGCAGCTGGCCGCGCTACAGCTCCCCGCCGACTGCCGGCTGGCCTACGCGGACCTTGGCCGGGCCGTCCTCCAGCGGGTGGGATGCACCCCGGAGCCACATCATCAGCGTTTCCGCGCTCTGCGCTTGGAGGAAGTCGGCCGGCCGTTCGCGTTTGGCCAGCAACTCCGGGACGCCTGCTGGCAGTGGCTGAGGGCCGACAGCTGCGACGCCGAGGGACTCATCGACCAGGTGGTACTGGAACAGTTCGTCGCACGTCTACCAGCGGGAACCGCAGAGTGGGTCCAGTGCCACCGCCCGGCGTCGCTGGATCAGGCAATCAAGCTGGCGGAGGATCATCTGGCGGCTGTCCCGACGGCAGGACAGCAGACGACCTCTTCTCTGCTCTCACTCTCTCTCCTTAAGAAGGGCGTGGTCACTGGGAAGACACAAACACATCAATTAACAACAGGTGTCGTGATTCTGCCACTTAACTTCCCCGACTCCGCCCTCCTGTCACAGACCAATGCTAGACCACGCCCCCGCTGCCACAGTTGTAAATAAAAATGGAATACAAATAATTTTACAAATCTCAAAAACTAATATTGTATTCACAATAGAGCATAGACAACATATCAAATGTCGAAAGTGAGACATTTTGAAATTTCATGCCAAATATTGGCTCATTTGAAATTTCATGACAGCAACACATCTCAAAGTTGGGACAGGGGCAATAAGAGGCTGGAAAAGTTAAAGGTACAAAAAAGGAACAGCTGGAGGACCAAATTGCAACTCATTAGGTCAATTGGCAATAGGTCATTAACATGACTGGGTATAAAAAGAGCATCTTGGAGTGGCAGCGGCTCTCAGAAGTAAAGATGGGAAGAGGATCACCAATCCCCCTAATTCTGCGCCAACAAATAGTGGAGCAATATCAGAAAGGAGTTCGACAGTGTAAAATTGCAAAGAGTTTGAACATATCATCATCTACAGTGCATAATATCATCAAAAGATTCAGAGAATCTGGAAGAATCTCTGTGCGTAAGGGTCAAGGCCGGAAAACCATACTGGGTGCCCGTGATCTTCGGGCCCTTAGACGGCACTGCATCACATACAGGCATGCTTCTGTATTGGAAATCACAAAATGGGCTCAGGAATATTTCCAGAGAACATTATCTGTGAACACAATTCACCGTGCCATCCGCCGTTGCCAGCTAAAACTCTATAGTTCAAAGAAGAAGCCGTATCTAAACACGATCCAGAAGCGCAGACGTCTTCTCTGGGCCAAGGCTCATTTAAAATGGACTGTGGCAAAGTGGAAAACTGTTCTGTGGTCAGACGAATCAAAATTTGAAGTTCTTTATGGAAATCAGGGAGGCCGTGTCATTCGGACTAAAGAGGAGAAGGACGACCCAAGTTGTTATCAGCGCTCAGTTCAGAAGCCTGCATCTCTGATGGTATGGGGTTGCATTAGTGCGTGTGGCATGGGCAGCTTACACATCTGGAAAGACACCATCAATGCTGAAAGGTATATCCAGGTTCTAGAGCAACATATGCTCCCATCCAGACGACGTCTCTTTCAGGGAAGACCTTGCATTTTCCAACATGACAATGCCAAACCACATACTGCATCAATTACAGCATCATGGCTGCGTAGAAGAAGGGTCCGGGTACTGAACTGGCCAGCCTGCAGTCCAGATCTTTCACCCATAGAAAACATTTGGCGCATCATAAAACGGAAGATACGACAAAAAAGACCTAAGACAGTTGAGCAACTAGAATCCTACATTAGACAAGAATGGGTTAACATTCCTCTCCCTAAACTTGAGCAACTTGTCTCCTCAGTCCCCAGACGTTTACAGACTGTTGTAAAGAGAAAAGGGGATGTCTCACAGTGGGAAACATGGCCTTGTCCCAACTTTTTTGAGATGTGTTATGAAATTTAAAATCACCTAATTTTTCTTTAAATGATACATTTTCTCAGTTTAAACATTTGATATGTCATCTATGTTCTATTCTGAATAAAATATGGAATTTTGAAGCTTCCACATCATTGCATTCCGTTTTTATTTACAATTTGTACTTTGTCCCAACTTTTTTGGAATCAGGGTTGTATGTGTAGCGTGTGTGTGTGTGTGTGTGTGTTTTTGTCTGTGTTGGTAAAACACACTGACAAATGCTTTAACACAGTAATAATAAAGTACACGTTTCTCTTCT
Source organism: Neoarius graeffei (assembly GCF_027579695.1). Classification (NCBI taxonomy): domain Eukaryota; kingdom Metazoa; phylum Chordata; class Actinopteri; order Siluriformes; family Ariidae; genus Neoarius; species Neoarius graeffei. The sequence goes on from NC_083576.1 coordinate 92,822,169, forward strand.
TTCTGAACTCTTATTATGATTATTATTTCCCCTTTATTTTAATGGTGATTTTCTTTGCTGCATCACCAGAGCTTGGATTGGATTTATGGTTTGGGGGCGTGGCTACAGGTGTAAATTACAGAAAACGCCATCCGATTTAAAACGGCAGACGACTTTCTCCTTCCACGAGCAGCTGAAGCTGTGCAGTGTTTTTATAATCATCACAGTCGTGTGTGTGTGTGTTATTCCAAACCATTGTGTTTAACTTACATTTTTAATCTCATGGACATTATAGCAGTATGAGGTGCCTGTAAAAAAAAAAATAATAATAAATAAACAAACCTTCAGATCTGTACTATTTTTCAAAGACATTTTACAATTTAAAAGACTAACATTGCAGGAGACTTAATTTGTTTTGTTTTAATTCCTTATTTGTATAAACTGGAATATTCTGTCAAACATGATTTTAAAAATTGTAAAGCCACGTACTTGGGAAAAGATTTGATTAAATCTCTGAAATCCCTTTTGTGAAATGGCCTGCCCCTCCAGAATACTCGTCTGTCTTTGGACACGCTTCCTGCCAGTCATTTTATTCGCACTGTACTCTGGATCCTGGGGGCGGAGCTTCATGTGCAAATGTTAAACACATGGAATCCTCAGCTTCTGATCAGATTGTAATTATTTTGCGGAAAATATATTTACTAAAGAAAAGACAACATAATTTACATTAAATCTGTCCTTCCAAGTGGAAAAGTTCTCCACGTCTCCATCTCCTGAGGTCCTGCTCACTCTACAGCTCGTGATGGGTTTGCGAATACTCAGTGATGAAAAATCAGTAACATCGCCACCGATCATGTGATGCACAGCGAATGTTCTCTGAGATTTGAGAGTTGTGTTTTGGTGTGTCTCCGCCTCGTCAGTGGCCAAAAACATCACAAAAAATTCAATTCATGCGCTGAAATTTGGTTGTAATATGTTTGTTTATTTTTTTGGTGACAAACTAAGTGGCGAATCCTCGCAGGTGGGTTTGGGGAAGCATCGCCACCAAACGCCTCATTTTCATCAATGACCCTTGCAGGGATGTGATTTTTCCGCGAATTCGCGGAATTCCGCTTTTTTCACCTCAAAATTTGAAAAAAAAATTTTTTTCCGATTTTTCGCTCAAATATCCGCATTCATATCCTATTCGTTCCGACTTTCAGTAATTCCATCATTGAGATGAAACGAGGTACGTGATTGGCCCATCGCTCTGTAACAACCAATGAACGCGCTTGTTAGATAGCTGTACGTAAGCTCGCTTCAAACAGAGTTGAAAGATGGCAGCCTCCGTGATCGAGCGTAAAGATGCAAATCGAGTTAAAGAAATCGACAGAATAGTGAAAAACAAGTTCCGCTGGGAATGGTTGGAGAAAGAGGTTGCTACAGACGTTGGACATAATACCGTGAGACATTTGTTCAGGTCGGGGCGGATCGTCTCTCGCTCAGTGGGAGAGAGAGATGGCGTGCTTGCTGGAGGCCCCTCTACGCATCAGCGTGTTATCTGTGAGTGTGTGTCGTTTGGTCACGAACAAACTCAGCTTTTTATGTGTGCGTTTTGTCCGACGTGGCAGAGCAGAGTGTGTTTGACAGGACACGGTTGTCTGGGTCGAGCTAGTGGGCTTTGTGTGTGTGTTTAGGGAGGCGAGAGGTTGGCTGACGGTCACCCGGAATGAGTTCACGTACCGGCGCGCTGAGAGGAGAGGAGAGGAAAGAGAGGAGGAGATGCCGTTCGTCATTTAGTCCGTGGAAATATTTCCACTTTGGGTGTAAAATGACTGGAACATTTGCTCAGGGAACAGAGCCGACACCAGAGTTAGCTCCTGAGTTAGCACGGCTTGCTAGTAGCAGTGAAGTTCTGTTACTTTACACTCAGGCTTGTTGCTACTTAGCCATGTAGCTAGCAAGAGCTTTAACGCACCGCTTAAACACAAGTCTGTCAAGGCCATTTATTTATAATTTAATCCTATTTTGGAGCATGTATAGCTTCTTCTGGCTACATAGAAAGTCAAAATATGTGTTGCAGCTGCCTGCTCTGGCTAACGGGCTAAGTGAAGGTGAGCGCTGTGCAGCTGGAAACGCCCCCTGTCCTGTTGCTCCACCGCGCTGATGAAGAGGAAATCTGCTGCGCTGAAGACCAAACCGCTCCATAAGGCATATAGAGTGCACTAGAGAGACGACAGGGGCCCCCTGTGTAGGGCACTTGTATAGGAAGGAGGAAGTGATTTGGGATTGAGCCTTCAGTGTGTGTATATGGAGGCTACTATATAAAGTTCGTTTCGTTTTAGAGAAGCGTCAACATCATCTTGACCAGTGTTATCAGCCAGGTTGTTAAATTTATTTATTTATTATTTTTTAAATTATTTTTTAAAAAAGTATGATAATTATGAATGAAATGAACTTAATTAAATTTACAACCAATGTAGATACATTACATTATTTACACATTACCGTGATATCTAAGGCATAATTAACAAAATTTACAGCAATAAAAAAAAAATTAAGGGCGGCACGGTGGTGTAGTGGTTAGCACTGTCGCCTCACAGCAAGAAGGTCCGGGTTCGAGCCCCGTGGCCGGCGAGGGCCTTTCTGTGTGGAGTTTGCATGTTCTCCCCGTGGGTTTCCTCCGGGTGCTCCGGTTTCCCCCACAGTCCAAAGACATGCAGGTTAGGTTAACTGGTGACTCTAAATTGAGCGTAGGTGTGAATGTGAGTGTGAATGGTTGTCTGTGTCTATGTGTCAGCCCTGTGATGACCTGGCGACTTGTCCAGGGTGAACCCCGCCTTTCAGAAATATGAGTAGAAATATTAGAGATATTGGCTTCTTCACAGACTTCTGATTGGATTGAATGGATTCAGCAAACACATTTTTTGTGAATGTTGTTTAGTGAAAAAGTGATTTTTATTCTTGCATATGAAAATCCTCAAGTGAGTGAACACTGTACAGTTCTGTATATGAGTCAATTTCACAGAAAACGTTTTTTTTTTTTTTTTGTCCGGACGTGTTTTGTTTACATTTTGAGATTTCTAAAACCTTTTTATCGTCTCATATGATAAAACATTGTCAGTTCTACCTTGCATTTCAAAATTTGACTACTTTGGTTCATTGACTACTTTGTCCCCCCACCAGGGCGCTGCCCTGGACCAGCTGGGGGCCTGCGGCCCCCAGACCCCCGGCTAAAATTTTCAGATAATTTCACCAGCCCCAAATCACATCCCTGCCCTTGGCAAGCTGTAGCGTGACCATCGCCTTAAATATTTAACACCTTTTATTTTTTTGAAAGGGTCATTTCAACAACTGTTTCAACAATTTTTTTTTTTGTTTAAAGTCTCGTCCTCGTTACTAACTAACAGTATAAAACTCAGTAATTTTTAAAATTGATTTGCGCTAGCAGCAGTAGTGCAAAGTGTCACTGTCACTCAATCTTTTGATTTTATTCTTCTTATTCTCTTAACGTTTTTAGGACGCTGTTTCTCCCTCAGTTTTTAACCAATCATCACTAAATTTCACATGAAGAATCTTTCTGTGCTGAATTATATCGCTATGACTTTTGGTGCTGGTCTGAATCACTGAACCGGAATGATCCATGAAAATGGGATTTTGTTTAAATCACTTACAACTCTGTCAATTTTCATGTTTTTTTTTTTTTTAATTTTAATTTTGTTCAGAGCGTCCGGGTGCAACTTTTCCTTGACCTTTAGTTGACGGGTCAGTTAGTACAAATTATGACTTTAGTCACAGTCTCTATCTTTTTAATTCCTAGCTAATGTTCAAATGTACTCCGAGATTAACTGTTTCACGGAACTGAAGGCTGATTGGTCAGAAAGTGTTGATTAATTTTCTGTAACAGCTCATTCACAGGGAAGTTTTTTGTACCATGTTTCTGGAAGGAGTCTCCAGTGTCAGCGCTTCGTAACAGTGAGGGGGAAAACTGGAACGTTAAGTTTTCCACTTTTCATTTTCTTGAGAACATGACACTGCAATTTTATTCAGTTTTTTGTCTTAACGTGAAGAGAGAATGAAGAGACTCTGGTGAGAGAAGGAATGTTTATAGCTGCTTTAACGTAAGTGACAAAAGGAACTAATGTCATCTATATAACATTTAAATGTAACTACAAACGGATAAAAAGTATGCCATGTCCTTTTAATAAATGAAAAATGTATAACGAAGTTGCTGTGATGTAAGGGGAATAAAACACTCAGGGCTGTGCTGTCAGAGGAAACTAATCAATGTTGGTTGTGGTAAGTGTAACTGCACTTCCTCACGCTACTCCGTTGTTGATTATTTTCCTTTGAAAGCACGACACAGAGTGGGTTACTCCTGACATAAACAAGCGCTGTACAATAGAAATATTCCTGTTATAATCACAAGGTTTTTAAAATGAGCTGCAGGTTTTAACCCTCTGGGGTCGAGAGCTTCACCAGCGAAGCTCGGCAGGTTTGGAATGAGTAGGTCATGTATTTAGATAAATATCTTTCTGAATTTTATCATACAAGCACGATAAACATATTGACAAAGTTTATACTTTACACTTTCCTATGCGCCCACTGACAAATATATTATAGTTTTTAAATGGCCTAAATTAGATGAAACATAAAACTTGTCACCTTCCTCAGTTACACCGGAGTCGGAGCGCTGAGCGCACACTTGCATGTTCATAAAAGACTGTTCCCATAGTAACGCCATGATAATCACGTTCACTCTTTCGGTTTCAATTGGTTTCTTTTTGTGGTGGGAACGCCCACCGTAAACAGGATGAAATCTGTCAGACATGGTTCAGGCTATTTGGAGGTAAAACTTGTTGCGAGACGGCACACGGATTTTATGTGCTTCAGATGATTCAGGACAGCGATTCGATTTCAGCAGTTCATTGGATCTTGAGAGCTGCAACACTGATGAACAGTGCCCCTTTTTTTAAACTTGATCCAGCTGAAGATCAACTCGAGTAAGTGTAAATATTTCTTCTATTTCCGATGAGCAGGTCGGTCGATATGCGTGCGCTGTAGTGCAGACACAGGAAACATGACTGAGCAATTTCTTCCAGAGTTAAAAGTATTTTCCTCAAAAATAATTAATTTTGCTCTATTTTGAGTTTAGAGAGTAAAAATTGGAGTGGGAGCAAAATTAGAGTAATTGTGTAACAGAGTTGATTGTGGCTCTGAACTGAGTAAAATATTACAAGAGTTAATTTCAAGACACATTGAATCGAGTCAAATACCAAAATAAAGTCAAATACCAGATAAATGGAGATGTTGTAAAAATCAGTTTTAGAACTGTGTTGGAATGTGTGATAAAACATGACCTTACCCACTGGGACTTGACCTGATGGGATTAAGAGTTAATCTGATGGGATTAAGAGATGGCAGTGGGATGGGTTTTCACTCTTCTCATTGAATGGAATGGAATTTTTTACTCTTCTCATTGAATACCCCTCCCACTGCCAACCCTTTATCCCAAAACAATAGGACATAAATGTTTTTGATGGCCAGTTAATTCTCCAAATCACTGGAGCAGATTTAAGTTTTTGTGCTCGAGCCATTCCTCAGACTGAACAGAATCACCTCAAGTGACCAAAACGGTTTGTCCCAATTAGATTACAGGGTTTTTTCTAGAAAAATTTAGTATGAGGGCGCTCACCATGGCGAGGGAGCGAAGCGGGGGGGGAGATGGTGCCGGTTGTCCCCCCCCGCCATGCAAAGCCTTTGAAAAATGCTCCAATGGGACATTCTGAGGCTATCTGAGAGGGAAATTGTAACAAATTGTCTGTCAACATTGAAAAAGAAAGAAGTAATCTTCTTCTGCCCCGGACAGTCTTTGGCTTTCTTCCGCTTCGTGCTGCGGGATGACATCTTTAAATGCCCAAGTGTCAACAAAAACAACTCGTGAACTACTTCTGTCAAAAGCTCCCGCGCCGGTGGGTGAAAGGTCATTCAGTCTCGAGAAATCTCGCTCTACAAGTCAGCCGACCTTGTATGGAACCCATGTCAAATCTCGCGAGAGCAGCCGCGACAAGTAAACAACTAAACAACATGGCGCCTCAGTCTGGAAAACGCCAATTCGGATTGTTTTTGCACCGTCTGGCGGTGTATCTACTATGATTTGGAATATTTTTGGAGCAATTATAACGTATTTGATGATCAGACACATTGTCACATAGTGTTTCTGGGATGTTTTCACGGAGTCGGTAAGGGGGCGCACGCCGAGAGTAAGAGGGCGCAACGCCCCTGTTCCCCCGTTTAGACGAAAGCCTGGATTAGATTAGATTAGATAAAACTTGGGTAAGGTCATGTTTTTACACACATTCCAACACAGTTCTAAAACTGCTTTTTACATCTTCATTTCACTGTTTTTTTTTTTAAAGTAAAATCATGATGCACAAACTACAGCGACGTTATTGTAGCTGAACTTGTGCTGAACACAAAAGTCATATGACTTTAAAAATACTGCTTAGATTTGTTGAAACTGACAATCAGAGCATACTGAGATCATAAAATACCCTCAGACCCCCGAGGGTTAAACCAAAAGATTTACACGAGTGTAAAATGTGTTTCCAGTCATAAATTTTATTTTCCTCGTAAACAGCAACTAGGTGTTAATATAATTTTTAGAAAAGTGGACAAAGAGGTGTCATAAAAATAAAAAGTGTCACGTCTGTCTTTCATCTGAAGTTTTCTTTCACAGATGCAGTAAAATTTGCATAAAAACGTGTGTGTGTTTGGGGAAACACCCTCCCAGAAATATTCAGGCATCTCCATACCTCCACATTCCTGATTTTCCATCAGCTCCGTCTCTGGGCTCTGATCCGTCACACTAATCCGTCTCTTCTCCTTTTAATTTTTATTTATTTATTTTTTAAATGACTTTACCCTGAGCTAATGGAAGCTATTTTTTCCCCTGCCTTGGTGTTCAGACAGACTTCATGCCAGTTGTTGATCCATTCAACATTGTAAACCATGAAAACATTACCAGGGCTTGATTTGGACCTGAAAGAAAAACCCCGGAGTGAAAAGCGCCTCACTTCCCCCTTTATGGAGTGAAGACGCCCCGGAATACCAACGCTCTGAGTGAAAGGATCCTGAGGGGAATCAGTCCCAAATGCTGACAGAGAGAACATTCGACAGGAGAAGGCGCTTTATTCCTCGGGTAAAAGGTGCCAGTTGTTCGTGTTTGGGGCTTCGGCGACTTTGGCGTCGGGTCCACCGTTGTTGAGCAACTGTTGCTATGGGAGACGAGATGAACTTCGGAGGAACTTCTTTACGAGCTCGGAGGCTGTTTAATTACTCCTCACTGGACGAGTTCACGCCGGGGCTTTTCTCCACCACACTTGACTTCCTCGCGGGGTGAAACTGAATCTGATTGGTTGATTGCTCCGGAGGTGTTGATTAATTCTCTATCACAGCAGCTCTGACAGTCACGCAGGTTTATATTAATGTTACGGTTTCTATAGTAACAACTTGTTCACGGTGGACATGTGTGAACATGAAACGTGCTTATATAACACATGGAAGGAGTCTCCAGTGTCAGCTGTTTCTGAAAGAAGTTTACAGTTGTTTGATCTTTGCTGTGGTGTAAGAGGAATAAAACACTCGAGGGCGGGGGGAGGGGCGTGTTCATCACACAGCATTAATGAGGCTTCGTTCAGAAAATCTAAAAGATGTTCATGAGAGAGCTACATGCAGTTAATGAGATACGAGGACACAAGTTTGGATTTAAAGATGGCTGAAGTTTGGGAGGGTTTTTAAAAAAAAATATTTTCTGGGAGTCGACTCCAGCATCCGGCGCTAAACACTGCCTCCCTCACTACTTTTTTCCTTTTCTTTTTTTCATATAGATGTTGCCACACTGCACTTTCCATCCATCATCATTCCATCCTCTGTGGTCGTATTATTTGTTGTAGATACGAAATATAAACACAAAACCCTTGTTAAAGACGGAACTGAATCCAAAACCAACACAAAACCACTGGAATAATGTCACCGGCCAAAACTGCGCCGTTTCTGTCCACAGATTTCTTTCTTCATTTGTGTATTTATTTATGTTAAACTAAGAAGAAGCCGGTTCTGATGCTGCACTGAGACACAACAAATAAACCAAAGGGGAAAAATGGATGAGTTCCATTAAAGAAGGTGGTGTTTATGGTTTTTTTTTTTTCAAAACCTTTTATTGAGGTCAGTGTTTTCTCTCTGTACACTGAGGGATGACTGATGAAGCAAAAGCAACAATACAACATCTGGAACATCTTCACAGCCCTCAGCCTATCATATGTTTTATAAAGAAGTAGTTGGAGGAAAAGGTGGTTCTGATGACCCGAGTCCTCCACAGAACCATCGCAGGAATCCGTTAAACTTCAGCGATGATGTGGAGATGGAGTTTATTCGTAACCACTGGAATCACTTCAGTGGCCCAAAATAATGCAAAGGATGTTGGATTTTAAGTCCCAGCGCTACTAAATTCTGAAGTCTGATTGGTCAGAAGGTGTTCACTAATTTTTTTTATTTTTTAATAACATGTCATTTCTATGGTAACAGCTTATTCACTAGGACCTGTTTATGTTCCAGGTCAGAGTTGTAGGTCAGGTGGGACTTTTCAACCGAGGTTAGAATTTTTAACCCAGTTCATAATTCACTCCTTGTATCCGGGAGACTGACTCGATTGCAGGTTGGGTTCAGGGTTCGGATTTGAGAAGAGTTTGTATTTGAAACTCCTTGATGATGTAATAAGACTGGACTTATTAATAAATTCAAAATATATTTCACTCCTTATATCAGAATCATTGCTGGTCTAGTGGTGAAGGTGTCGGGTTAAGAATCAGAAGGTTCTGGGTGAAGTCTGGAAAAAGATATAGTTAAAAAAATCTGATTGGGGAGATGGGGACAGATGAGAGGAAATACTGGGTAGGTGTCGACAGAGACAAAATAAGTGATGGAAATAATCTGAAATTTTTTGACCTGTAACATTTAGGTTGTAGATGCTTCGCACAGATAAGTCTAGTTTGGGGGGGTTTTTTTGTTTCTTTTTAAAGTTGATGTGGTGAAGATTTCTGTATGGTGATTGTTTTGTTTGTTTTAAATTAATGGAAGGAGTCTCCAGTGTCGGTTGGGATGTAAAGCTGTAACTTTACATTTGTCAAGTTTTCACTTCTTAACCGTTTCTTAGTAAGATGACGAGCTGTGGGGTTTTCTTTTGGTTTGTTTTTTACTTAAAGACAGAAAGAAAGAGGCTCTGATGTAAGAACAGGAACGAACATGTTTCTTGAATATTGAAGAATTATAAAGGGGTTAAATTTGTGTTTAAAAAGAGTGTTTAAATAAATTACATTACAGGCATTTAGCCGACGCTCTTATCCAGAGCGACGATCAGCACACCTCACACCCTGAGCATCCTGGAGAGCCGTTGGGGGTTAGGTTCTTTGCTCAAGGGCACTTCATCCATTCCTGCTGGTCCAGGGAATCTAACCAGCAACCTTTTGGTCCCAAAGCTGCTGCTCTAACCATTAGACCATGGCTTCCCCCACAGTAAATCAATCAATTGTTGTTGTTGCTGTGGTATAAGAGGAATAAAAACACTTCTTCAGGTGGTTGCTGTAGCTCCGCCCCATCACATCACTCTGTTGTTGATTATTTTACTATAAATGTTTACTATAAAAGTGTTTTATTTACTCATTAACGATGTTTGCTAAGGTCTCGGCTGCAACTAGTTTAAATGAGAAACTTTCAGAAGGTGTAAAATGTTCTGGCTGGATGTGGATTCAGAGCTGAAACTTTTCATTTTATCTTTAAGAAGAAAATCACAAAGATGAACACCACTAACCATGTAACCACTAAAATAATAATAATAATAAGCCACTGCCCAAAAAGAAAGAGATAATAACCATGGTCACACTTCCGCTTTACGCAGGGGCATTGAGTCCAGCCTCACGCCGTTTGTTTTCCGTGTAGAGGATCTGCTGCGTCTCGGGACCGATGCAGACGCCTCCTCAGATCTTCTCGGTCAGTGCCTGCTCTTGGGTCGGCAGATTTTGTCGCTGTAAGTGTGTTTATTTTTTCCAAAAGGCATCTGATCCCCCTTCCACTGACCTCATCCCCCATCGATCCTGCATCAAACCCCCTCACCCCCGTTGTCCCTGCATGTCCTCGTGCACGCCTCGCGGTATTTTGTGGCTGACCAGCGGTGGCTGATTACCTCGTGCATGGCCTGCACCACCCCGAAACAGCGCACACACACATTCCCAGGTTGTTAAAACATTCACATCCTTATTCCAGGAAGTTCCATTCCCAGTGTTTGTCACTGTTCTTAAAATGCGAGTGTATGCTAAACTATTTAAACCGCCGTTCCGTATTTGAATTGCGACTCTCCGAAGCTTCTCCAGGCTGCATTTCGTTTGCAGTTCCAGATGTGTGCAACATGAAGTTGTAACGTGAAATAGTGTACGGATCTGGGTCAGCCAGTCAGATGTGTGTTTGGATTTGAAACCGTTTTTCACGATGTAGGAGATCACGCGTAACTCTGGAGGCATGTTAGAAAGGGAGGGAAGGGGGCGTGGCCAGACATCTGTAACGTATGTGTGCATGTTGTGTACACGTTACAGTGTACGGTTGTTTTGTTTGTTCTTTAAAGTTGGCTGTTAACAAGGTCAGGAAACTGAAGCCGGGACTGTAAATAAACGTAACGAGTTATTAGCTGTAATTAACCTCGTTATAATATTACAGTAGAATAACGTGCATGTGCTCTGGAGCAAACAACAGCGGAAATGATGATCGAGTTGCTGTTTGGTGACATCGCCCTGATAAACAACACACCGTTTTATTTCCTGAATTTATTTTAAACCCAGATCAAAGGCAAATCAAGTCGCAGTCCCTCTCATGCCAGGATCTGGTCCCCCCCAGGCAGGGGGTCTCCTGTCCCAGTACTAACCAGTTCTTTTAAGGCGTATGGGTGCGGCGCCGATCTCCATACCTGTAGCCCTCAGCCTCTCGCTTATACAGCTAGGGTTACAGTGGGGGGCGGGTCCTCTGGTAACCGCGAGAGTTTGACTTCCTCGCATCTGTATTGCAGCGGCCTCACCAGATGGTAGTAGGTACCATTTTTATGATGGTCTTTGGTATGACCCGACCACAAGTAGAACTGGCGATCTCCCAGTTGAGAGGCAGACACGCTAACCACTAGGCCAACTCGCGATATCTTAAACCCAGATACGGGACGTTAAAATGGGCACATCAGAGAAAGATGCTTCGATGTCAGACAGCAGGTTATTAAAGTTCGTATAGGTTAAGACCTGAGGCGGGAGAAAAGGAAACTCGTATTACGACAATTTATTTTTGTCGATCCTGAAGCCGCAGATGTAACGTTTTCCAGACAGATGTTTAGAGCTACGTGGTCCAACTTGGTAGCCGTGGCAATGGCGTCAGGAAACAGTGACAGATTCCAGCTATCGTCACTTCGTCTCCAGCCTCAACGCCGTTCCTCACAGCCGCTCTTTCAGCTAACAATAACAACAACGTGATAAATGCTGACCATGTACGAGATGTTATGGGGTAAAGTCATTCTCGAAAACACCTTTCTAAAAATGATTTTTGTTTCTTTTTTGTTCTGTGAAACCTTGATATTTCGGACTTCCTCGTCTTATTGTGAAAAATTTAACCTGTAACGCCTCTAATGATTTGATTAAACAATATAGAGCAAGAAGAGTGTATAAAATGAATCTCAGATGCGTGATGAGATGTATTTTATTATTATTGTCGGACCTGTTTAAATGCTGTGTTGATATTTTATGGGTGTATGTGCATGGTTTCCTCCAGCATAATTGCAGCTTGGGTTTTTTCTTTTGTTTTATTTTTTACCACTGCATGGATCAATGAACAAGAGCTTGGCTCGGAAGATGAAACCTCGTTATGCTCTTAAACGTAATAGTCTCAGTAAATGTAACATGAATTATGGGCTCTGAATTAAGCTCTTTATTCATCGTTGGCTCCTTAATGTCTAACTGTAAAGAGACTCGGCTGTCAGCGTGGCGTCGAGGATCACCGTCTCTGTTATAAAAACGATGTTGATGTTTTATTGCATTGTGATGTCATTAAGTGATGATCCTGTCTCAACGGCACTCGCAATTCTTAAACCAGGTTTCCGTAAACATCTACAGGTTCTGCTTTTAGAGCTCGAGTTTGAGGTTTTTGCTGCTTTTTCCTCAGCAAGAAGGTTTTCTAAAATGGGGATTTTACAGTTTAATCTAATCTCTCTGTTCAAACGATTTACACTAACTTTTTCAACGCTGCGGAACACCATTTCAGTCTTGCATGAGGATGAGGGAACACCTGGAAAAAGCTACGCAGTGGTGAAAGGGTTAATCCTGTTAACGTTGCTGTACATTTAGCCGTATGCATGACCTGGCTTGACCCCCCCCCCCCCTTTTTTTTTTTTGTCATGGTTGCTCCATTTCCTCCATGGTGGGGCTGGGCGATATGATATCGATATAAAATAAGTACAAGGTACTTTTCTATGATACATTTTTTTCAATTCTACAATCATGCTAGCAAGTGACAGCGCAATTTCCCCAACACTGGCATTTCAAATTTAGATTTATTCAATTCTATGCAAATTTGTTCCAACTCAAGTCTATCTATGGTGCACATGGTCTAACGTTTCTTCAGTTCCTACTTTGCAATTAGTTTCCAGTTACTGTTTAACTGTGGTTTCATGTCGTCATCATGTATCATTCAGTCTCACTTTGACATGTAACGAGATGTTGGGAAGAAAAATAAATCTTGGAAAGAAGTTGTAGGAATAGCTGGTGAATCTGCCGAGTGTACGTAGCTAGTGCAGTCAGCTCACTTTGCTAATCTAATCTGAGAAGGAGGCTAGTAAGAAGCATAACTCATAAATCAAAGAACCGATTTTGAACACTGGTTAGTGCATTATTTAATTTTAGTTAGTTTTAGAAGCGATATCTCCAAGTGGAAGTAAAAAACAATGCTGGACAGGCCCTGATCACGAGAGACAAACGATAAGGGGCACAAGCAATTTGTCACATGCCAGTGTGAACGTAGAGTTATGGTTCCTCGCTGTAAAAAGTAACTTTTTTAAAATAAAAGCTGGATAAAACTTTTGAAACTTTATCATATCACACATCCTTTGATTCATGACATCACCTCCTTTAGAATCTCTCTGAAAACAAACTGATCCATTTTCTTTTCTCGTTTGCTTCAGTTCAAGCTGATTCCTTGGAGGTGCCTGAAAACATGTCTGTCAGCGTCCATGAAAACCGCAAGTCAAGGACTAGCACAGGCTCCATGAACATCTCGCTGTTCCACAAGCCTTCGCATCCCGACAGTGTCCTGACGCACCTCAATACCCTGCGCAAACAGTGCATGTTTACAGACGTGACCTTATGGGCTGGAGATCGTTCCTTTCCTTGCCATCGAGCAGTTTTGGCAGCTTGCAGCCGCTACTTTGAAGCGATGTTCAGTGGAGGCCTCCGTGAAAGCCTGGACAGTGATGTCAATTTCCGTGATAGCGTGCACCCAGAGGTTCTGGAGCTACTTTTGGACTTTGCTTACTCATCACGGGTCATTATTAACGAGGAGAATGCAGAATCGCTTCTCGAAGCTGGAGATATGTTGCAGTTCCATGATATCCGCGATGCCGCAGCAGAGTTCCTTGAAAAGAACCTTCACTCATCTAACTGCCTGGGTATGATGCTTCTGTCGGATGCTCATCAGTGCAAGCGCCTGTATGAACTCTCGTGGAGGATGTGCCTGGTTCACTTTGAAGCTGTTCGGGACACTGAGGACTTTTATGGGTTGTCTAAAGACAAGCTTTTAGACCTTATACTCAGCGATGAGCTGGAGATCGAGGATGAGCAGATTGTCTTCAATGCGGTCATGCGCTGGGTCAGGTATGATTTAGATAGTCGCAGAGACTACCTCCCTGAGCTTCTTCGGGGTATCCGTCTTGCTCTTTTGCCTTCAGAGTGCCTCATCGAGGCTGTGGCTTGTGAGGAACTGGTTATGTCAGACAAGCGGAGTCGACAGATTGTTGAAGAGGCCATCCAATGCAAGAAGAAGATTCTGCAGAATGATGGAGTCGTCACCAGTCCGTGTGCAAGGCCACGCAAAGCTGGTCACACGTTACTCATTCTTGGAGGGCAGACCTTCATGTGTGATAAGATCTACCAAGTGGATCATAAAGCAAAAGAAATCATACCCAAGTCAGACTTACCCAGTCCAAGAAAGGAATTCAGCGCGTGTGCCATTGGATGCAAGGTCTATGTGACTGGAGGAAGAGGCTCAGAAAACGGCGTGTCAAAAGATGTTTGGGTATATGATACGGTCCATGAGGAATGGTCTAAAGGTGCACCCATGTTAATTGCACGCTTTGGTCATGGATCAGCAGAACTGGAAAACAGCCTGTATGTAGTCGGAGGTCACACTGCTATTGCCGGCATCTTTCCTGCTTCCCCTTCTGTATCTTTGAAACAAGTAGAACGTTACGACCCTCTAACCAACAAATGGAGCATGATGGCGCCGCTCAGAGATGGTGTGAGTAATGCGGCAGTGGTCAGTGCTAAGCTAAAGCTGTTTGTTTTTGGTGGGACTACCATCCACAGGGACAAGGCTTCCAAAGTCCAGTGCTACGATCCTCTAGAGAACCGATGGACCATAGCAGCAGAATGTCCTCAACCTTGGCGGTATACCGCAGCTGCTGTGTTGGGAAGTCAAATTTTCATCATGGGTGGTGATACGGAGTTTACCGCTGCTTCTGCTTACCGATTTGACTGTGAAACCAACCAGTGGACGCGTGTAGGAGATATGACGTCTAAAAGGATGAGTTGTCATGCTGTAGCCTCGGGGAACAAACTGTATGTCGTCGGAGGCTACTTTGGGACACAGCGGTGTAAGACACTGGACTGCTACGATCCAACATCAGACAGCTGGAACAGCATCACTACAGTGCCTTATTCGTTAATTCCTACTGCCTTCGTTAGCACCTGGAAGCACCTGCCTGCCTAGCAGTCTCAAAGTGACAAGAATGGACTTGAAATGGGTAAGATTTTTATCTTATTGTGGTGTTACTCACAAAACTGAAACGTACTCATGGTAATGGACACAAATGATTGGTTTTCACGGATTGCAAAAAAAAAAATTACAAATGCCATGCTGTGATAAACAGTAGCTACTTGACATCATGCCACCTTCTCTTAAACATATTCCAAGAAGTCAGTAGTCCATTGTTGAGTAAACGTGGCCTTGGAGTGTTTTCACAGCAATCATACTACAGTTTGAGTAAGGTGGTCTCGAACCACTTCCAAGTGCAATCTAGTGAGGATCGATTGATATGTCCTTAGCTAAAGTTTGGTTTGTGGTTCCATCTAGCGAATGATTTCAGTTCCCTGATAATTAGCTACGGCTTTGCTACGTGTTAGTGGTAGTCGATTTCTGTTCTCGTTGGTCACAACTAATCAACAAAAAAAGGAAGAAAATTGGTCCCTTCGTAGTTAGTTTTCTATATCTATCAATGCTGATGATGACAAACATCTAAAAACTAGGGAAAGAAGCTGGTGTCCAAATGAAATGTTTCAAAGCATACAAGCATCTTGTGTCATCTTTCACAAAGTAGCCCTGATGTGGTGTTTACAAATTCTAACAAAACGGAAGAGGACAATAAATATAAACTGGTCCATGAGCTTCCTGGACAGTCCACGTTCTTGTTTTCTGAGCCCTTTACCAAGCCATCGAGTACACCGGATACCAGGTTTAGAGCTTCAAGAAGTTGGAATTCTTCTATAGGTGTTCATTGACCAGTTTGGATGGGGTCCATTGAGGGATTCAGGGATCACGTTCCTCAGATTTATTTCTTTTGAAATGTTCTGGTAAAAGCCCAGGGTTTGATGTTGGTGTTGATTTTAGCCATGTAGGGGTAACATTTCTTCTTCTATCGCTGTACACGGTGCCCAGGACATCCTGATCTCGTGAAGCAGAACAGGAAGTACGGCTCACAAATCAGAAGGCAAGCCAGGATACAAACCTGTAATCTATTACAATGATGACAGTAAAGCTCCTGATGCTGAAATAGGGCTTTTGTGCAGTGATGGATGGCCAGGATGGAAAAATCAATCTCCCAGGACAAGTGGATTTCATGGTCGGGTTATTCATTTTTTATTTGTAGTTGTTTGAAGGACAAATTGAATCATTTGGTCTGTAGCTGTTTAAACGTGGGCGCTTTGTGGTGGTGTGATGCACCTCGAGGCTATAATTACAGCTTGCGCTGCCGTATTACACCACCTGCTGCACTAAACACATCAACCGAGGTGCTTGGTGGTACAATGTTTTTTTTATAAAATGCTAAATGTATAAATGCTAGGCGGATTAATTGGCGCAAATGAATTAATTAGATTTGTGTAAACGAAGTAGTCATCATATAACTTCAACAGTAATCTATCTTGCAATTACATACATCAAGAGGAAATGGAAATGTTAATCAGACTCAAGTGATTTTATGTTAAAAGGGATGTGAGGATGGAACACAAGGGATCGTAGAAGAAACATTGGTGAATGGCATAACTAGCTCACCATACATCACCATGTCGTTAATAAGCACACTGCAACCCTGCTGCAATGAACTCTTTTACTATGAACTTTCATAGAAACATCACTGTCACATCCACACACGTCAGCACCATTAGGACTAATTACCATGCACTTGTTCCAGATTAGAGTGCAATCACAGCATGCACTGATAAACACACTCTGCACACACACACTTGAAGTATGCACACTGTACCAAGTGTCTCACATTACCAAGCCTTATATCTGCGTACTGCCACCAGAGGCAAACAATAAGTAATCGAGTCCGCAGTCGAGTTAACAATACATATTAATGCCATAAAACAAAGGCTTAACACTTAAGCCTCGCTTTGGTGTCAATCACTAACATTTATAGAGAGTGGTGATCAAAGGATTGATAAAAGGACTAAATGACTGCTGATACAACTAAACTTAAAGCAGATACGCAGAACCTTTATTTTAAATTTCTGAGTGGAGAGTCCTTCCTCCCTCCTTGACTCTTGTATGCTGCATAAATGGGAATAAAAAATATATATTTTTGAGAGTTAAAATCGACTGCAAAGTTGTGATTGGCGCTGAGCCAGCCAGCCCTGAGTGCATGACGTCACAACGGGAACCGGTTTTAAGGCCGAGGCCTTTTACAGCTATAGACCAAAGTCATATAAATAACAATTTATGGTGAAAGTAAGAAATCCCGTTACCGACTCGCTCAACTAAGACTGATTTGACTTCACTGATTGTGAGTTGACTCTCATTAAAACAGGATGGGTGCTATAACTTGTGCAACGTACATGCATGCATTTTCACTGATAAAACGTAAAAGGCTCATTAAATAATGAGATGAACTGAGACAATCACATTCTGAAGCAAATTAAATAATCTTATACCGCTAACTTAAACACACAATACAAGTTACATGGATTAATCTAAATGCAGGTAAACGAGTTGTTTTTGTTTGTTTTTTTGTTTGTTTGGTTTTTTTTATCCAAATGAGAGTCAGCACTTGCCCGTCTGTGTTCTCGCTTCTTGAAGGCCGATCTTGTGGCCGATCGTTTTTTAAACAATCTGACTTTCAGTTGTTCATTCAGTTCTCCATTCGTTCGCTTCTTCCATGTAAGGGCGAGATGGCAGCGATATCCAGTTTAGAAATCAGACGGCTGCTCCACTCATTCACTTTTCTCCACACTGTGCATTCCGCCATTACTGCTCGGCTCAGGCAATTACTAAAACCCGGGACGGAACGGGACGTCACCAGTTTTAGCAACAACTGCGGGGAGGTCACTGCTCGAGTGATGTGTCCCGTCCCGTTCTGTCCCGGGTTTTAGCAACAACCCTCGGCTCACTCCGGGAGAACTGGTGCAACTGAACTCACTTTCCTTTTAAAATAAAATAAATAAATACTTTCCTTTTCTTGTAGTTTTCTTTTCCTTTAATTGTTGGTACTGCACCCTCTTTCAATCTGGATTTATAGCCAACGCTCCAACAGATCAGAGGTCTCGTACGAGTCTTCAGTAAAATGTGCAGAGCAGAGGAGAGACCACTTCGTAGGCGCCCAATGTGCCCGTGAACTTCTCGTAAAACGCGTCCAAATCTTTGCAGTTTGAACATTCTTGGGCTGTGAATGCAACGTAAATCCACTCTCTGTCGTGTTGCTGCACCGGCCAGCAACACATCTGCATGGCATGGCAATAAATTAGCTCAAAATGGAGGATTGGAGTTGCAGTCAGCTCTGTGTTTTAGTATAGCGGAAATGGTGATGAGACCGATAGACTTCCTGCTGTGACGTCACGGATGTCAAGGTCATTCACTCAGACCGCTACCTATGTCACTTTAAAATAAAAATTACTATATTAGATTTATTAACACTTAAAACTATTCCTGTGCCATTCTTGAGGTCTCAAGGCATTTATAAACGAAAGTGAGGCCATGGCGCTGCGTATAGGCTTTAACACCTAGTTAAAGCGCACCGGTGGCGTTTTATACGGTCGCACCAGCTCTCTACAATGTGGTACCAGTAAACATCAAGTCGATGCTTACCCTGATGAGGTTCAAGACAGAACTTGATAAGTGGCTCAGATCATTCCCTGACTCTCCACCTACACCTGGGTACCTTGGAATGA
Source organism: Neoarius graeffei (assembly GCF_027579695.1). NCBI lineage: Eukaryota > Metazoa > Chordata > Actinopteri > Siluriformes > Ariidae > Neoarius > Neoarius graeffei. The sequence continues at coordinate 92,840,864 of NC_083576.1, forward strand.
ATAGGAACTTGTTGTTGGAGTGGGTCGGTAGCAAGTGTTACTAGCTGCTACCCTGGGAATTGGCGGTGGAGATCTGAAGAAAGAAGAAACCTTTATTTGTCACATGCACACTTCAAGCACAGTGAAATTCATCCTCTGCATTTAACCCATCTGAAGCAGTGAACACACCCAGAGCAGTGGGCAGCCACACCAGAGCGCCCGGGGAGCAGTCAGGGGTTCGGTACCTCGCTCAAGAGCACCTCAGCCCAAGGCCGCCCCACATTAACCTAACTGCATGTCTTTGGACTGTGAGGGAAACTGGAGCACCCGGAGGAAACCCACGCAGACACGGGGAGAACATGCAAACTCCACACAGAAAGGCCCTCGCTGGCGACTGGGCTCGAACCCGGACCTTCTTGCTGTGAAGCGACCGTGCTAACCACTACGCTTGGCCTGAGTGATCAAGCTTGAAGCCAATACAAGGTATCCTGCCCCATCCAGCCCCATGTCATGACATAAATGGTGATTTGAACACATGAATGAAGTGAATTGTGAAGATTTAAGAAACAGAGTGAGTCAGTGGGTGGACGTTGACAACGATACGATACACCGATAACCTCTGTCATTTCCATAACAGACAAAGAAATCAACCATCACCTTCGTTTGTGATCCTTTAACTCAGCCAGTGAGCTGCGATAGTGACTCGGAAGGAGAAATTCGTGACCAGGAGAATATGCCCAAAGGTTTGCATATAACGTGAGTGTTTGGTGTAACAAGTGGCTCCATTTCAGTATTACGAACTTTTCGCTGTAATGAACTTTTTGGACGTCCCCCAAGGAGTTCATTAGACCACAATGTGCTTTTGGGTATCGTTGGAGCTGATCGACCCCCACTGTAACTTACATCTTCAAGACTCTGATTTATGAAATTAGAGAATTATTGTAATTGGTAAATAAACTCCTGAATGTTGATTTGCTAACAGTTTATTAATTATAATGATGCACGTTCTGGATCTTGATCAAGTCAAGTACCAGGCTAATGATTTATAAAGATCCCCCACGTCTATGTTGACGATATATGAGCCTTTTCAGGTTGCCCAGACCAAAAACCAACACTACTGAATTATCAGAATCCTTGTGTTTTGCAGAAGTCGTGATCACATTATACCCCTGAAGGGTCGCACAGATGTAGCCTAAATGATGTCAGTTTCGCAACTCGGCAGCAGGAGCTAATGTTTCTGAGTGCAGTGGGTTTCATGGCAGGATCGTAAATCATTACAAATGAAGTTCTGGTTGCACTTAAGTAATACTGACACTGAATGTGAAATGAATATTTCAGCGATTAATGTCTGATCAGCGCTTCTCCAACGTGTCGGTGGTGCTTCACCTGTCCCGCAGATCCCATGTTTGTGTCTTCTTTTGAGTGAATGAAGTTAACCAGCGTTTTGGCGTTTTACTCTTAAGAACAGGGATTTGTGTGAAGATAACGGAGTGGCGAAGTGTTGAGCGTAGCCCCGCTTCCCTTTGAAGTCCGCAGCTGAAGTCTGCGCTCCGGTCTGATTTGACAGTTTTATGGGTGACATGAAAACCATCTGAATGGCTGATGAAGGAAAAAGACCTGAACATTTCTCAAGGCTCAGACTCGAATCCCAATACCTCCTGCTCGAGATCAATGCGACGTTCTGCTTGGTGAGCTACTGATCCACTTAAGCATTGATCTGAGATCTGCATTGATGTCGGTGGCCTATGGATTAACACTAAATCAGTGTAATTGCTTTCTGCTTTGAATGTTTCTGATGTGCGAGTCGCGGTCTGAAAGCAACCCAGTGCTAAAAAGTCGCGAGTAATTAATATTAACATATGAAGAAAATAAGTGCACCAGTACCTTTTTGTGTATGACATGCTAGCACAGTGTTTTATATTAGCATGCATCATGTGCTACAACTTGTTTCTGTTAACATTTAGAATATATTTTATTTATTATATAAACAGGCATCATTAGGATAAACCATTTTAGAGGCGGAGTGCTTAACAAGCATTTCCACCACATCAGCGAACTCTGATTTTATAGTGACTGACATGCCCAAACGCTGGTCAGTGGTGGAGCTTGTTCTGGAAATTACACATTTGGACTACACTTTAATTTATTCAACTTGGCACGGATTTAAAGTGTAACATCACCCTCAGCGCTGAGCCTCGGCTGAGGAGGGGGAGGGCTGGGGAATTGGCATAAAGTCCTGTAAATAATGAGTCTCGATCAGCATTTATTTGAAAATAAGTGCAGTTTCACAGACTCCCACTCAAGGGCGGGGCTGGAGGAGGTGGGCCGGCCATCTCTGATTAGAGGGCGGGTTTTTTTGTTTTTATTCACAAAGAAAAAAGGTAATTTTGTCAATATTAATGCCAGCATTGATGTTTCATCATATCATTTAGTTTACACAAAGTGTGCAGGACCACGTTAATTATACATGTAGCGCATATATAATGTGAAATGTTATCAAAATTAGCTAGGCTCAGGTTCATTAACAATAATTGTCCATTCAGGTCTTGGATGCAAAATAATGCTTGGACCCCTAATTATCACTGCTGGCGACTATAATGCGAAGTTCTCACACAGACCACGTCGTTCCGAGTTACTTCCAGTTATAGTAACCATGTCAAAGTCCTTCCCACGCCATGTAGCGCATAGGGCGGCGCCGATCTCTGTTTCCGTAGCCCTCAGCCTCTCGCCTATTACATAGCTAGGGTTACGGTGGGGGGCGGGTCCTCCGGTAACTGCGAGAGTTTGACTCCCCACTCGCATCTGTATTGCAGCGTGCCTTGCCAGATGGCAGTAGATACCATTTTTATGACGGTCTTTGGTATGACCTGACTGTGAGTAGAACTCATGATCTCCCAATCGAGAGGCGGACACGCTAACCACTAGGCCAACTCACGGTATAGTAACCATGTCTGGGGATTTCATTAGATTTGTATGATAGATTTTTCACCTTACCATTCAAAGAATTTCTATTAACAGTAACACAAATCTGAGACGTGGAGTGCCACATGTTTTACATGTAAACAACTCCGACATCACCGCAGTAAGATTCTGTTGCACATTCAATATAAAACTGACACAAGCTTTATCGGTTATGTCTATTGCACACACTTTAAAATCTAACCAGATACTTCCTGCCTTGGTGAAGTCTTTCTGTCTTCAGTTATTTGGGAACACACTTCTGATGGAAGCTTGCGAGTCTGGGAATAGGTCGGGAACTGCTTGGTGGCAGTGGCAGTTGTGAAAAATCAAGTGAATGGTGAATTTTTGCACGATTCTTGAAGATTTGTTGAGTTTTTGTGTTCTGCTTCCATTCTGGTTGAGTGCTCCAAGCCTTTATGTCAGGTTGGAATTCTTAAAAAAAAAGAAAAGAAAAAAACTGCAGATGACTGACTAGAGACGAGAGAAAACAGGATGATGCGAAACATGCAGCAGAAAACTAACAGAGAACTATCCAACCTGCTTAGTTTCTTTGTTTTAGCTTCTGACCCTCGTGTCTAAAAGCCATGATCCTAACTTTTGTGTGCAGCTTGATCACCCAGGGTTTGGGGAAGAGCGGTTCACTTAAAGGAGATACACAGAACCATGGCCTCACTTTCGTTTATAAATGCCTTGAGCCCTCAAGAATGGCACAGGAATAGTTTTAAGCGTTAACAATAAATCTAATATAGTAATTTTTACGATTAAAGTGATTTGTATAGGTAGCGGTCTGAGTGAATGACCTTGACGTCCGTGACGTCACAGCAGGAAGTCTATCGGTCTCATCGTCATTTCCGCTAGACTAAAACACAACTGACTGCAACTCTGATCCTCCATTTTGAGCCAATTTATCGCCATGCCATGTAGATGTGTTGCTGGCCGGTGCAGCAACACGACAGAAGGTGGATTTACGTTGCGTTCACGGCCCAAGAATGTTCAAACTGCAAAGATTTGGACGCGTTTTACGAGAAGTTCACGGGCACGTTGGGCGCCTACGAAGTGGTCTCTCCTCTGTTCTGCACATTTTACTGAAGACTCGTATGAGACCTCTGATCTGTTGAGGAGCGTTGGCTATAAGCCCGGATTGAAAGAGGGTGCAGTACCAACAATTAAAGGAAAAGAAAACTACAAGAAAAGGAAAGTGAGTTCAGTTGCACCAGTTCTCCTGGCGCGTGAGCCGAGCAGTAATGGCGGAGTACTCGGTATGGAGAAAATGGAGAATGAGTGGAGCAGCTGTCTGATTTCTCTGCTGGATATGCTTGCCTCAGAAGGTTGAGGAGCATTACTCCAACCCCTGACGTATGTGGCAAGGCATTCAGGTCATCAGCGACTACAAGTCCAACAACCCTCCCCCCCATCCTCTGATATCTCTTTTCTCAATGAGCTCAACAATTTCTACGCTCGGTTTGAGAAGGACAACCAGGAGTCTGCATCCAGGGCAAAGCTGACTACAGACCACCAACCCTTAACACTCTCCCCCACTGATGTTAAAGCAGTGCTGAGCAGGATCAATCCACATAAAGCTGCAGACCCTGATGGCATCCCCGGACATGTGCTCAGAGCATGTTCTGGGGAGCTGGCGGGGGTCCTGACGGACTTATTCAACATGTCTTTGGCCCATGCTGTCGTTCCAACCTGCTTCAAGACCACCTCCATCATGCCAGTACCAAAACACTCCACTCCAACATGTCTCAATGACTACCATCCAGTAGCACTCACCCCCATCATTACAAAGTGTTTAGAGCAGGTGGTCCTGACACATCTCAAATCCTGTCTTCCCCCCACCCTGGACCCCCACCAATTTGCCTACCGCAAGAACAGGAGCACAGAAGATGCAGTCTCCCTAGCACTGCACTCTGTCCTCTCGCACCTGGACAATGGCAACACATATGCCAGAATGCTGTTCATAGACTTCAGTTCAGCATTTAACACTGTTGCCCCCTCTAAGCTCATCACCAAACTCATAGATCTGGGCATCAGTGCTCCCATCTGCAACTGGTTGTTGGATTTTCTAACCAGCAGGCCCCAACATGTTCATTTAGACCATCACTGCTCCTCCACCCTCATCCTAAACACCGGCGTGCCACAAGGCTGTGTGATGAGCCCGTTCCTCTACTCCCTTTTTACTCATGACTGCAGACCTGTACATTACACTAACACCAAGTTTGCAGATGACACCACAGTGATGGGCCTCATCAAGGACAACTATGAGTCAGCCTACAGGGAGGAGGTGGACCGCCTAGCTGTGTGGTGCAGCAAGAACAACCTTGCTGCTCAACACCAATATGACCAAGGAGCTCATCGTGGACTTCAGGAGAAATGCTGACACACACACCCATCCACATCAGCGGGGCAGCAGTGGAGTGTGTGACCAGCTTCAAATTCCTGGGGATCCACATCTCGCAGGACCTCACCTGGACAACCAACTGCTCCAACTTGGTCAAGAAGGCTCACCAGTGTCTCTTTTTCTTGAGGACTCTGAAGAAAAAACACCTCTCTTCAGACATCCTGGTGAACTTCTACCGTTGTACCATCGAGAGCATCCTAACCAATTATATTACAGTGTGGTATGGGAACTGCTGTCTCGGACTGGAAGGCACTGCAGAGGGTGGTGAAGATCGCCCAGCGTGGCGTGAGAGCCTCACTTCCTGCTATTGAGGACGTTTACAGGAAGCGATGTCTCAGGAGAGCCATAAACATCAACAAAGACTCCTGCCATCCAGCACACAAACTGTTCACTCTCCTGCCCTCTGGAAGGCGCTACAGGAGCCTTCGGACCAAAACCACCAGGTTCAGGAACGGGTTTTTTTCCTTCAGCTGTCTCACTGCTGAACTGCCCCCCCATGGTCCCCCCCTACACACACACACACACACTCAAACACCGCCCCCCCCCCCGAACTGAATTGACTTGAACTGACTTCACTGCACTATCACTATTTGCACTACTGTTTATTCATACTGTGTTTTGTATATACTGCAAATATCCATGTATCATACCATTGCACTACAGTTCATTCATATTGCATATTTTGAACATACTGTAAATATCTATCATATCATTATACCATTCCATACCCTGTAATTCCTGTACATTTATATTTGTTATTTACTGCTATGCACTTCTGGTTAGATGCAATCTGCATTCCGTTGCCTTGTACCTGTGACATGTGCAACGACAACAAAGTTGAATCTCATCTCATCTCAGCAGCAATATCTCGCCCTTACGGGGAAGAAGCGAATGAACAAAGAACTGAACGAACAACTGAAAGTCAGATTGTTTTCAAAACAATCAGCCACAAGATCGGCCTTCAGGAAGCGAGAACACAGACGGATAAGCGCCGACTCTCATTTGGATAAAAAAACAACAAAAACAACTCGTTGTTCCCCTGCATTTAGATTAATCCATGTAACTTGTATTGTGTTTAAGTTAGCGGTATAAGATTATTTAATTTGCTTCAGAATGTGATTGTCTCAGTTCATCTGATTATTTAATGAGCCTTTTATGTTTTATCAGTGAAAATGCATGCATGTACATGTGTGTTGCATAAGTTATAGCACCCATCCTGTTTTAATGAGAGTCAACCCACAATTGGTGAAGTCAAATCAGTCTTAGCTGAGTGAGTCGGTAACGCTATTTCTTACTTTCACCATAAATTTTTATTTATATGACTTTGGTCTAGGTGGCACGGTGGTGTAGTGGTTAGCGCTGTCGCCTCACAGCAAGAAGGTCCTGGGCTTGAGCCCCGTGGCCGGCGAGGGCCTTTCTGTGTGGAGTTTGCATGTTCTCCCCGTGTCCGCGTGGGTTTCCTCCGGGTGCTCCGGTTTCCCCCACAGTCCAAAGACATGCAGGTTAGGTTAACTGGTGACTCTAAATTGAGCGTAGGTGTGAATGTGAGTGTGAATGGTTGTCTGTGTCTATGTGTCAGCCCTGTGATGACCTGGCGACTTGTCCAGGGTGTACCCCGCCTTTCGCCCGTAGTCAGCTGGGATAGGATCCAGCTCGCCTGCGACCCTGTAGAACAGGATAAAGCGGCTACAGATAATGAGATGAGACTTTGGTCTATAGCTGTAAAAGGCCTCGGCCTTAAAACCGGTTCCCGCTGTGACGTCACGCACTCAGGGCTGGCTGGCTCAGCGGGGCGGCGCCAATCACAACTTTGCGGTCAATTTTAACTCTCAAATTATATATTTTTTATTCCCATTTATGCAGCATACAAGAGTCAAGGATGGAGATACTATCCACTCAGAAATTTATTTAAAAATAAAGGTTCTGTGTATCTGCTTTAACCAGTCAGTTCCGCTCACAACTGATGGATTTATAATGAAGTCCTGGTGTGTCTGTGTCTCATCTCATCTCATTATCTCTAGCCGCTTTATCCTGTTCTACAGGGTCGCTGGAGCCTATCCCAGCTGACTACGGGCGAAAGGCGGGGTTCACCCTGGACAAGTCGCCAGGTCATCACAGGGCTGACACATAGACACAGACAACCATTCACACTCACATTCACACCTACGCTCAATTTAGAGTCACCAGTTAACCTAACCTGCATGTCTTTGGACTGTGGGGGAAACCGGAGCACCCGGAGGAAACCCACGCGGACACGGGGAGAACATGCAAACTCCACACAGAAAGGCCCTCGCCGGCCACGGGGCTCGAACCCAGGACCTTCTTGCTGTGAGGCGACAGCGCTAACCACTACACCACCGTGCCACCCTGTGTGTGTGTGAGAGGTATTTTAATCAGCTTTATCAGGACATGCAGAATGGAGTTTGGTCTAAAACTATTCAAAGGTAAGGTAGAATTGGGATTTGTTTTATCGATTTCAAAACAGTATTTTATGCAACTTGCTGTAGATCAGTGACAAGTCTGCACCGCATTAGCATACTGCTTTTGAAGTTTGAAAACATTTTTTTTTTTTAAATAAATCACCTGTGTATTTCTACTAAAACAGTTATCCGCCTCAGACTCGGTGAATAATAACCTCGACTTCATCCCACCGGTATTCACTTCACCTTCCGAGAATAATTGTTCATTTTTGAATAAAATGATGTCATTAGGTTAATTACTGACACTGATAATTGTTCTTATTTTGTGCCTGTTTTTTGTTCTGTACACCAAGTCAGATGTACATGGTTTAGGTTTTCGTCTCACATCGATTCGCAATCCTTCTCTTTCACAATCTCACTCCTGGGTGAATAAACAAAAACAAGCGTGTCGTAATATTTGCTTGAACTTTTACCTCCTGCTCAGCAGGCTGTCTGTTCCAGAGCGGACGCGTCTGCAGAGATCTTTGGTCCCCTGACGAGTAAATGGATCGAACATAATGTCATTTTCTTCCACTATCAGGCCAGGCGCAGATTATATCCAGACTTTGTCTAAATTACCCTGAATTACGATCCTTTATCGCTCAGAACTCTCCACCATTAAACCCTGAAATGATTTCCAACAAACATGAGACGTCCACAGATGCTGACACTGCCACCAACAGGTTTTAGATCATCACTAGTTTATATCTAATGATCTACAATCAGTTCTCGTTGGTTCTCAGCCTGATGAGCCACAGCGAGGTGATCTTGTGTTAATAATCATCATCATCCGATTAAAAGAAATTCTCTCTCTGTAGTAATTTCCTTTTCACAGTCGAAGCAGGTGGTGTGGAGAAACCTCGACTGTATGATGATTCCCAGTGCGAACAGGTGCAGGGTGCGAGTGAGTTTCTGACGTGACGGAAAAAGGAAGTGCGGGAGTCTCCGTGACGGAGGGGGATCGGGTCAAAGGCGGAAAATTAAATGGAAATTAGGGGACAAAAGGAAAAGGTGTGGAATTATCACCAATAAATGAAGTGTGTGTGGAACTGGCAGGCCAGAGGAAGGAGTTAAAATGGGACCTGAATCGATAAAGTATAAAGATAAAACACCATCCATAATTATTGGCCCCCCTTGTAAAAAGAGTTAGAAAAAATCCACCTTTTTTCTGAAGTCGCTTCATCTCACACTGAAAAAAATGAGAAAAATCCGACCTTTTAATTGAAAAATTTATCCAGAGAAAAACAAATCCATTATCAATATATTTCCAACAAAAACACGTGTCATTATTATTGGCGCCCCTGGAAATGACAGTGAACACGATGTACCTGAAGCATGTCTCCTGTTTAAATGTAAATTGTACATATTCAAGCTGTAATCCACAACTTCCTGATTAACTGGGAAACAGATACGAGGTGACTGAGGCCACATTCCCTCAACATCGACATGGGAAAGATAAGAGACACACAAACCCAGTGAGGGAGAAGTGTGTTGACCTTCAGAAGTCAGAGAACGGGTAGAACCTGTTTTACTCATCTTTACAAGGGATGCCAATAGTTGTGGAGGACACTATGTATGTACAGTATGTATGAACTGATTATTGACACTTTCACCTTATGTAAGTTCTTATGTAACAGCTGTGTGCTTTCTTTTTTTCTTTACTCTAAAAATACCTGTAACCCTCGGCACTGCAGCACTGCAGGGGAGGGGGAGAGCTGCAGAGGGGCGGAGCTCCGAGCCAGGAATCCTGTTTCATCCCATTAATATTTTAATAACTGCAGCAGACGAGATCACCTCCCGTTATCGCGTGTGTGTGTGAGAGAGCGTGATGGAGCTCCTGTTTTCTCCGTGTGTGTGTGTCCTTTCCCTTCACTCCGCCTCGTTACGGCTTTGCAGGCCGGTTCTGATCATCACTCATACGATACATCGCAATATACTGCTTTAAAAAAACACTAATGACTTTATTATTTAAATCAGTCGTTAAAGTTTATTATAATGGATTGTGTAAATACATCAGCGCTGAAGATCAACAACTCAACATGTAGCTCCTTAATTAATCCAGAATTATTTTGCTGTGTATCAGTTAGAATTAAAGCTTTAAAAACTTTAGGGGGGTTCCGGCATCTTTGCACTTTTTTTTTCTTTTTCAGTTTCTCAGTAGCATGACGAGCTGCAGCGTTTCTTTTTAACTTGAACAGAGAATAAAGAGACTCTGGTGAGGGAATGACTGTTTGTAGCTGCTATAACGGAATTATTCTCTCCACATTCACTGGATATGAGCAATCACGTGCTCTGATTGGCTACTCTATTACTAGGATATCAGCTCATATACTGTGAGTAGAGAAAAACAAAATGGCGGCTCGTGTTTCCGAACCAACTGAGGACGAAATAAAAACTCGACTCGAAAACAAAACCCCCCAAAAAATAAGCAGCAAAATATGGAATAAAAGTATTTGATGGTAAGAACATATCACTGCGAGTTGGCCTAGTGGTTAGCGTGTCTGCCTCTCGATCGGGAGTTCTACTCACGATCGGGTCGTACCAAAGACCGTCATAAAAATGGTACCTACTGCCATCTGGCAAGGCACGCTGCAATACAGATGCGAGTGGGGAGTCAAACTCTCGCGGTTACCGAAGGACACGCCCACACCGTAACCCTAGCTATGTAATAGGCGAGAGGCTGAGGGCTACGGAAACGGAGCTCGGCGCTGTCCTATGCGCTACGTGGCGTGGGAAGGACTTTGATTTTGATATATTTTTTTTCTTCAAGTATTATTATTATTATTGCATTTTTCACAAATTGCTCCTGTCAGTTCGCTGGTTTGTTTACATTCCGAGTGGAAATGATTTTGTTGGACGTTTTGTATAAAGTTTTTATTTATCAAATTTGCAAAAAATAAAAATGCTCTGTTTCTCAAAATCCAGTGAATGTGGAGAGAATAAAACAGTTATTCCACTCAATCTCATGGATTATAGCGCCATCAGCTCATGTACGACTCAATTTCGTGGAATAACGTTATTTATTTCTCAAACAAATTTCCCAACGATTACAACAAAAAAATATACACACAATGTTTATCTGTTAGAGATAAATAAACCTTGGAGTGTGAACAGGAAGTCGGCTTCATCGCACCACAGCATCGTCGATTGATTATTTTCCTGTCAGTGCACCACACACTCACACCGCGGTGTTTATTCCGCAGCTCATCAGCCCACTTCATTTACACACGTTTAAAGGTGAAATATTTATAAAAGATGAGTTTCTTTTAAAAAATGAAATATGACAGCATCAAAATAACACTTTTTTTTTTTTTTTTTACAAATAATTTAAATGATAATTATAGTGATGTAAAGGGCAGAGTTTATAATGAACACTTTTTTGGTTCCTTTTGTTTATTTTCACATAATTTCAGAAACATCAAGCAAAATAATTCACTTACATATTTATACGTTTAAATAAAAAGTAAAATTTGGCCGTCTTGGTTCATCACTGAAGCTCATCACAGGTTCAGATGTTTGTATTTAGATTAAAGATGACTTTTTTTTTTAATGATGTAACAGCATTAGCACAGGCGCGTGCACACCGCACCGGACATACGCTCGATACAGCCAATAGCGCGGGAGAGACAACAGCAGTGTTACTGAGTGGCATCGCGATTCAACTATCAAGCGGAGTGTGTGTGTGTGTTTATAACATTAAACATCAAAAGAAAGTAAATTTATTTAGCTTTCCATCGTTGGGTGTTTTTGTGTCCAGCAATTAAATGATGCAGGCATTACTGTGAGCTGAAATTTAAAAATCGCAGCACTGCAGGCTACAGAGCGTGAACAGACCATTACTTTATGCAAATTACATGCATAGATATGCAAATTAGGTTTTTTTGAAAATGTCAAAAATGGATTCTGCATAAAATTTTCCTCTTGGGTGGCAAGTTGCATGGAAAGATCTCCACTGTTTATTTATTTATTTATTTAAAGTTACTGCAAAATAAATATTAAAATATGGTTGTTTTTTTTGGGGGGGGGGGGGGGGGTCCATAATCTGGTACTGTTTCTGGATGTAATTCCATACGACCCGGATACAAGAAATCATCCCGATCCTGCATCTTTCAGTCTCCATATCTCTGGAAGCATTTGATCAATTTTGATGATGGTAATAATAATAATACTTTTATTTATTTTTTGCCTTTTGAGGAACCCAAGGACGCTTTTCATGGTGAAACAAAAATTAAAAAAACAAAACAAAAACTAATTAAAAACAGAAAGCCTGCGTGAACACGCGAGCGTGTAGGTGTTTTTTGAAGGACCCAAGAGAAGGAGCATCACGGATCACCAGAGGGAGTTCCAGAGAGACGGGGCAGACACACTGCAGGCTCTATTCTCAAATCTCCGCAGTCATGATGAAATAAAAAGCGTCAAATCAACAGAAAATACGCTTTCAAATGTGTCACGGTGTGACTGGTCCGACCCAAACTGAAATCTCTGTGTGTGAGAATCGAGTTAAAATAGTCAATAGTGCAGCTGTGGTGTTGGAGGAAAACGGCGTGACGCATCGGTGAAGACTGAAACGTATGGATTAAAGTGAACGGGAAGTCATGGCCTAAAGGTGAGAGAAGCAGCTTTGGGATTAAAAAAAAGGTCACCAGTTTGATTCCCTGGACCAGCAAGGCACCGAACCCCTGACCACCTGTTGTACGTGGCTGTGGAGAAGCGCGTCTGCTAAACGCCGTCAATGTACCGTCATGTCAGACAAGCAGAACGGATGATCTCATTAATAGTGATCAGTAGCGTGGGTTTGGATCTCAGACCCGAACAGGATCCTGCAGCGAATCGGCTGCTTTTATTCTGCAGAACTGCGTCCTGAGCCAAAACACAGCGTTTATCGCTACGGTGACTGAGAGATCAGATTACACGGGGACAATCTGATTTACAGCCTCAGCAGCAGCACAACAATCAGCTGCTTTAGTGTGTGGGGGTTTTTGTTTTTCTTCTTTTTTCCGGAGGGCAGCTCCAACTGGCAAATTAGCCGCATTAGCAAAGCACAATGGTGCTGATTAGAAACTGCACCGCTGACAGAAAACCCAGGAACCAGTGTGTGAGAGTCAGGCGGTAAATAAATAAATAAAGCCTGGTGTGTGTGTGTGTGTGTACACCTATTAAAGTTCGTCATACGTGTAAAAATAACACGTGAGGATTTTCAGTGCTGTTTGATGAAACCGAGTTCCAGGACTCAGCGTTCAGGACGAGTCCGTTCTTGTCTCAGAGACGTAAACAAGTTTCGGGGGGGAGGAGGGAGGGTTTGTTTTGGGGGAAAAAGAAAAAAGTTGTTTGACAAAAATCCAGAATCACTGATATGATGAAGTTTTCCTGAAGTAAGGAGATGTTTGTGCAATGTTTACGGAAGGAGTCTACAGTACGGACGGGTCGTTTATGATTTCCAAAACTCAAATAATTGCAAGGAAGACGCTGCTCTATTTTTAAAAAAGAATGAGGGAGAAGGATGTCGGGGTGAGAGAGCAGCCGTTTATCACTGCTGTAACATGAGTAAGAACCAGAACTCGTTTTTCTTGGACGTTCCACATCATTAACTTGAACTATGAACAGGTAAAACGTGCGACGTGTTGTTCATTAATAAATTAAACGCTGTAATTGTTCAGGCCGCTGTGGTACAAGTGGAATAAAACATTGTGCTGTTCTCCGAAAATAATCCAGTTCAGGGCTTCATAAAACAGTGATGTATTGATTATCGATCAGTATTTTATTCATTTTGTTCGATGTGTGAGACATTTATGGCTTAAAATTAAACGTGTCATCTTGCTAGCCGTTTCACGTTGCAGTCTATTAGCCTGCACCTGGTGTAATAACTTTGGGAGACCACATGGGGGCGATATAACAGATCCTGGAGATGCTCGATCTCCACCCCTTGTCTGACCGATAATCCAGCTCCGTGTATTTAGTGTGTGGTTTTAAGTCTACACGTACGCCTGCACTAGCGATTTCAGGACACGCTGCAGCAGCTACTCCTTATATTCAAAATCCGCAAACAAAAAATTGATAATCGTGAGGAAAATTTCCCCGATTTTAACTGATATTTGAAAAAGGCGTCAAACCCAAACCTATCAGCATTTATCACGATGTTGCTGAAAGACGGTGTGATAGTGAGACTAAGGTGGCGCTGTATGTTTTTCTTTTTTTTTTTTTAGCTAAAATTAAACGGTTCGGTTTGGTTGTGTTCAGCGCCGCCATGGTGCTGTGTGATGACGTTAGGGGCACACAGAGTGCTAGCGAAGGCGGAAATGGGATGCGTTTACAGCCGTATCGATTTAAACACAGACAGGGTGTTTCACTGCAGTCGTGATTTAGGGCGAGTCCAAAGGGGCGGGGCCACAAAATCCAGCCAACAGTTTTGTGGATTCGGAGCCAGACACACAGACGAGAACCGATAAAGTCAGAAATGTTAACGAGTTGATGTTAGATATTTTAAAGCAACGATGAGCTAACAGATCTGATCAGAGAGAGGACCATTCAGAATGAAGCACCTGCTTGAGTCCGTTCCCGTTTTACTCCGCCCACAGAAACCCGAGGGGCAGCATTCCCGCGCTCTCAGCCTCGTCGTGACTAGACGCTGCTTTGTTCACAAGTTTTTCCCATTTTGGTGAAAAGTTCTGTTTCACTCTGTTCGTTTAATGAATGATGATCAGCAGAGGCGGTTAATGAGGTTAGATCAGACAATCCTGATCTGTACCTGGTGTAAAAATACAGGCAAGTTGGATTTTTATCAAATCAACACCTTCTGTAATACTCGTCACACACCTGAGGGCGTGTTGAGGACCCGAGACTGCAGCTGTTTCCTGCTTTTTATAAGTTTGTCATCTTTATAGTTCCCTGTTTTCCATGAATGCATTCCAGCTGTTTATCCCAGCTGTCACATGTGCAATGCTGTACTTTTTTTTCCTCTTCTTAGTTCAACCACAAACCCCCGAGTGGGTTTTCTCAGATGTTTATCAGTTCGGTACGAAGCATCCGTCACCTTTCACTGTCGCTGCAGGTGTTGAGGTTTAACGCCCTCACACACGCTAAAGAGAGACGGATTAGCGTTCGAGTGGGATGTTATAAAAAGCACAATGAGGTGATGAGAACGGGATTAAAGGAGTGAAGTCAGCCATCTGAGAGGTCGCGTCCCCTCAAGCTGGAGTCAGAATAATAATGATGATTTTCCTGATGGAGCGGGGTGGTGTGACGGTGTTCTCAGGATCGTCATCACCGATACAGAACCGATACACAGTTTTTTGTTATGATCAGGACGAGTGAGAAATCTCACTGCTGCTCCGAGTCAGTTACAGAGTTAACGTGGAGGTTAAACTGTACAATTCTTCAGCTTTTCTCTCACTGTCCCAGTTTGAAACTGAAGTCTATAATTCTGTCGAAACCAATAAAAATGTATTGCTCAAGTTTTGTTTTTATGGATTTCAGAACTCTAGAACTGCATCATCAGGACATTGATCACAGATCAGCTCCCACCTCATATTATAGAAAACAGAAAATCATCACCGTCCCTGGGTTACGTGCAGAATATTATCTATTTAATACTCTTTAAACACACTTTGCACTAAAATGTGCGAAACTATAATATATCTGGGGGGGGCTGTGTGGATTAGTCCCTGGGGGGGCTGTGTGGATTAGTCCCTGGGGGGGCTGTGTGGATTAGTCCCTGGGGGGGCTGTGTGGATTAGTCCCTGGGGGGGCTGTGTGGATTAGTCCCTGGGGGGCCTGTGTGGATTAGTCCCTGGGGGGCTGTGTGGATTAGTCCCTGGGGGGCTGTGTGGATTAGTCCCTGGGGGGCGCTGTGTGGATTAGTCCCTGGGGGGGCTGTGTGGATTAGTCCCTGGGGGGCGCTGTGTGGATTAGTCCCTGGGGGGCTGTGTGGATTAGTCCCTGGGGGGGCTGTGTGGATTAGTCCCTGGGGGGGCTGTGTGGATTAGTCCCTGGGGGGGCTGTGTGGATTAGTCCCTGGGGGGGCGCTGTGTGGATTAGTCCCTGGGGGGCTGTGTGGATTAGTCCCTGGGGGGGCTGTGTGGATTAGTCCCTGGGGGGCGCTGTGTGGATTAGTCCCTGGGGGGGCTGTGTGGATTAGTCCCTGGGGGGCGCTGTGTGGATTAGTCCCTGGGGGGCTGTGTGGATTAGTCCCTGGGGGGGCTGTGTGGATTAGTCCCTGGGGGGCGCTGTGTGGATTAGTCCCTGGGGGGCGCTGTGTGGATTAGTCCCTGGGGGGGGCTGTGTGGATTAGTCCCTGGGGGGGCTGTGTGGATTAGTCCCTGGGGGGCGCTGTGTGGATTAGTCCCTGGGGGGGCTGTGTGGATTAGTCCCTGGGGGGGCTGTGTGGATTAGTCCCTGGGGGGCGCTGTGTGGATTAGTCCCTGGGGGGCGCTGTGTGGATTAGTCCCTGGGGGGGGCTGTGTGGATTAGTCCCTGGGGGGGCTGTGTGGATTAGTCCCTGGGGGGGGCTGTGTGGATTAGTCCCTGGGGGGGGCTGTGTGGATTAGTCCCTGGGGGGCGCTGTGTGGATTAGTCCCTGGGGGGGGCTGTGTGGATTAGTCCCTGGGGGGGCTGTGTGGATTAGTCCCTGGGGGGGCTGTGTGGATTAGTCCCTGGGGGGCTGTGTGGATTAGTCCCTGGGGGGGTTGTGTGGATTAGTCCCTGGGGGGCTGTGTGGATTAGTCCCTGGGGGGGTTGTGTGGATTAGTCCCTGGGGGGCTGTGTGGATTAGTCCCTGGGGGGGCTGTGTGGATTAGTCCCTGGGGGGCTGTGTGGATTAGTCCCTGGGGGGGCTGTGTGGATTAGTCCCTGGGGGGGCTGTGTGGATTAGTCCCTGGGGAGGCTGTGTGGATTAGTCCCTGGGGAGGCTGTGTGGATTAGTCCCTGGGGAGGCTGTGTGGATTAGTCCCTGGGGAGGCTGTGTGGATTAGTCCCTGGGGATGCTGTGTGGATTAGTCCCTGGGGAGGCTGTGTGGATTAGTCCCTGGGGGGGGCTGTGTGGATTAGTCCCTGGGGGGGCTGTGTGGATTAGTCCCTGGGGGGCGCTGTGTGGATTAGTCCCTGGGGGGGCTGTGTGGATTAGTCCCTGGGGGGGCTGTGTGGATTAGTCCCTGGGGGGCGCTGTGTGGATTAGTCCCTGGGGGGCGCTGTGTGGATTAGTCCCTGGGGGGCGCTGTGTGGATTAGTCCCTGGGGGGCGCTGTGTGGATTAGTCCCTGGGGGGCGCTGTGTGGATTAGTCCCTGGGGGGGGCTGTGTGGATTAGTCCCTGGGGGGGCTGTGTGGATTAGTCCCTGGGGGGGCTGTGTGGATTAGTCCCTGGGGGGCTGTGTGGATTAGTCCCTGGGGGGGCTGTGTGGATTAGTCCCTGGGGGGGGCTGTGTGGATTAGTCCCTGGGGGGCGCTGTGTGGATTAGTCCCTGGGGGGCGCTGTGTGGATTAGTCCCTGGGGGGCGCTGTGTGGATTAGTCCCTGGGGGGGGCTGTGTGGATTAGTCCCTGGGGGGGCTGTGTGGATTAGTCCCTGGGGGGGCTGTGTGGATTAGTCCCTGGGGGGCTGTGTGGATTAGTCCCTGGGGGGGTTGTGTGGATTAGTCCCTGGGGGGCTGTGTGGATTAGTCCCTGGGGGGGTTGTGTGGATTAGTCCCTGGGGGGCGCTGTGTGGATTAGTCCCTGGGGGGGGCTGTGTGGATTAGTCCCTGGGGGGGCTGTGTGGATTAGTCCCTGGGGGGGCTGTGTGGATTAGTCCCTGGGGGGCTGTGTGGATTAGTCCCTGGGGGGGTTGTGTGGATTAGTCCCTGGGGGGCTGTGTGGATTAGTCCCTGGGGGGGTTGTGTGGATTAGTCCCTGGGGGGGTTGTGTGGATTAGTCCCTGGGGGGCTGTGTGGATTAGTCCCTGGGGGGGCTGTGTGGATTAGTCCCTGGGGGGGCTGTGTGGATTAGTCCCTGGGGGGCTGTGTGGATTAGTCCCTGGGGGGGCTGTGTGGATTAGTCCCTGGGGAGGCTGTGTGGATTAGTCCCTGGGGAGGCTGTGTGGATTAGTCCCTGGGGAGGCTGTGTGGATTAGTCCCTGGGGAGGCTGTGTGGATTAGTCCCTGGGGAGGCTGTGTGGATTAGTCCCTGGGGATGCTGTGTGGATTAGTCCCTGGGGAGGCTGTGTGGATTAGTCCCTGGGGGGCTGTGTGGATTAGTCCCGTGGATTAGTCCCTGGGGGGGCTGTGTGGATTAGTCCCTGGGGGGCTGTGTGGATTAGTCCCTGGGGGGCGCTGTGTGGATTAGTCCCATGGATTAGTCCCTGGGTGGGCTGTGTGGATTAGTCCCTGGGTGGGCTGTGTGGATTAGTCCCTGGGGGGCGCTGTGTGGATTAGTCCCGTGGATTAGTCCCTGGGGGGCTGTGTGGATTAGTCCCTGGGGGGCTGTGTGGATTAGTCCCATGGATTAGTCCCTGGGTGGGCTGTGTGGATTAGTCCCTGGGTGGGCTGTGTGGATTAGTCCCTGGGGGGCGCTGTGTGGATTAGTCCCTGGGGGGCGCTGTGTGGATTAGTCCCTGGGGGGCGCTGTGTGGATTAGTCCCTGGGGGGCGCTGTGTGGATTAGTCCCTGGGGGGCGCTGTGTGGATTAGTCCCTGGGGGGCGCTGTGTGGATTAGTCCCTGGGGAGGCTGTGTGATTAGTCCCTGGGGGGCGCTGTGTGGATTAGTCCCTGGGGAGGCTGTGTGGATTAGTCCCTGGGGAGGCTGTGTGGATTAGTCCCTGGGGGGGCTGTGTGGATTAGTCCCTGGGGAGGCTGTGTGGATTAGTCCCTGGGGGGGCTGTGTGGATTAGTCCCTGGGGGGGCTGTGTGGATTAGTCCCTGGGGAGGCTGTGTGTATTAGTCCCTGGTGGGGCTGTGTGGATTAGTCCCGTGGATTAGTCCCTGGTGGGGCTGTGTGGATTAGTCCCTGGGTGGGCTGTGTGGATTAGTCCCTGGGGGGCGCTGTGTGGATTAGTCCCTGGGGGGCGCTGTGTGGATTAGTCCCTGGGGGGGCTGTGTGGATTAGTCCCTGGGGGGGCTGTGTGGATTAGTCCCTGGGGGGGCTGTGTGGATTAGTCCCTGTGTTTGATTGGACGGCTGATGAATGTTTGTATCCATTTATCACACTGTCCTAATTTTATCTGTATTCAAATGAGCTCACATTTTCTCTCCATCTCTTTTCACAGGTGTCCACGTGTGTGTATAAACAGCCATGACTGCGCTTCTAATAATCACCTGGATAAAGAAGTGAAGCGTGAGCCGACTCTCTGGTCGCTTCTCCTGGACTGAAATGTAGCACACAGTGGATGAGTTCCCAAACACACCCCGATCTCTCACACGCCCCCCCACCTCTCACACGCACCCTGACCTCTCACACGCACCCCAATCACACCCCGACCTCTCACACGCACCCCGACCTCTCACACGCACCCCAATTTCACCCCGACCTCTCACACGCACCCCGACCTCTCACACGCACCCCAATCTCACCCCGACCTCTCACACGCACCCCAATCTCACCCCGACCTCTCACACGCACCCCGACCTCTCACACGCACCCCGATCGCACCCCGACCTCTCACACGCACCCCGATCTCACCCCGACCTCTCACACGCACCCCGATCTCACCCCGACGTCTCACACGCACCCCGATCTCACCCCGACCTCTCACACGCACCCCGATCTCACCCGCACCCCGATCTCACCCCGACCTCTCACACGCACCCCAATCTCTCACACGCACCCCAATCTCACCCCGACCTCTCACACGCACCCCGATCTCACCCCGACCTCTCACACGCACCCCAATCTCTCACACGCACCCCGATCTCACCCCGACCTCTCACACGCACCCCAATCTCTCACACGCACCCCGATCTCTCACACGCACCCCGATCTCACCCCGACCTCTCACACGTACCCCGATCTCACCCTGACCTCTCACACGCACCCCGATCTCTCACACGCACCCCAATCTCTCACACGCACCCCAATCTCACCCCGACCTCTCACACGCACCCCGACCTCTCACACGCACCCCAATCTCACCCCGACCTCTCACACGCACCCTGACCTCTCACACGCACCCCAATCTCACCCCGACCTCTCACACGCACCCCAATCTCTCACACGCACCCCGATCTCTCACACGCACCCCAATCTCACCCCGACCTCTCACACGCACCCCGACCTCTCACACGCACCCCAGTCTCTCACACGCACCCCGACCTCTCACACGCACCCCAATCTCTCACACGCACCCCGACCTCTCACACCGACGTGTGGGGAAATGGTGATGAAAGGTTTCTGGAAAGTGGAAACTCTGCCACATTTCACTTGAAAATGCATGTTTTGTTTGTTTTTCTTGGTGATTCAGGACCCTCCTGTACTACTTCTAGAATTTAAAAAAAAAAAAAAAACTGTGAAGCAAAAGTGAAACTTGTTGAAACTCAGCAGCACAACGTTCTCAAGAACTTCCTGGACTGTTTTTTGGTTACTGAAGAAATGCGAATTTGAGAAACAGATGATGACGACTTTGCACAGACTCGGAGCTGATGAGGGTTTAACTTTAAATCAAACTTTATTTCTCTGAATATGTGTGAAGATTAAAATGCACCGATAATCGAGTGTACGATACATCGCGATATTGAACACTGGTTTGAAAGTAATCACATGATCTTCAGCAGCATTGTGCAGTCACCTCATCATCTAGGTTTATCACCTGAAGCTGTGTTAAGCTCCGCCCCCTCTGTATTTCCATTGGTTTTAACCCATTTCCCCTCTCGCAGTTGATCCTGCCTCTCGCTGGACTCTGATGTTCTCCTTGTAACAGGAAAAATATTCTGAGACCCTTTGCTGTGAACATTTGCAGCGCAGCTTGTAAAATATAGAATATTTGTAAATAATGTTAAAGTTTGTAAAAATGTTTTAAATCCTCGTGACCCTTAACGAGACACTACAGAGTTTTGTTTACTGTTAATGTGTCCTGGACACAAGTAACATCATCGGCTCGATTTTTAACAATATGAAGTAATGATCATTAGGGTTGCAAAGGGGTGGAAAGTTTCCGGGAATTTTGAAGGGCCCAGGAATATTGGGAATTTGGGGGAATTTTCATTTTTGCCATTTATTAAGTTTTAAACATTTTAAAACATTTCATCACCCAGAAAAACAAATTAAAACCCATGTTAAGCCTTTCTTTCAATTATGTACTGTTTTGTGCTAATTAAGAATAGGACATATTGCTAAAGTCCAATTAATAAAAGGCTTTTAGTTTTTCAATATTAGTATTCAGATTTTCAATGAAAAATTATTCTCAATCTTAATTAGGGATTTTTCTTCAAATAAAGCATCTTGCCATTCTTACATTTTGTGGGAAATTCCAAGATGCTAAATATAAAAACATTTAATATAATAACAGTTCCCTTTGGTAAGAATTAACTGGAACTCTAACGCTACGTTCACACTGCAAGGCTTAATGCTCAATTCCGATTTTTTTGTGAAATCCGATTTTTTTGTGAGGTCGTTCACATTAACAAATATATGCGACTTGTATGTGATCCTCAGTATGAACGAAAAGCGACCTAAAAGTGTTCCGCATGCGCATTGCAGGATACGACGACGTCACACGCAGTGAGCATGGCCAGTGTTTACGGAAGTAAAACCGCCCGGTTGCGGTATGACCCATCCAATCTAGCTTGAATAGCTGCATCCCCCCAAATGGAAATCCGCTCCCTAACCTCTGCATCCTTCCATTGAGAAGATTCAGAACCTTCACAGCCCGAAGCGTCCCTCGCATTGATGTCATGCGCAGGGGCGCAGATACGTTTTTTGAACTGGGAGCTGCCAGCAAACCAACCCCAACCCCGATATGCCTGTCAAACTTGTTGTTAGTAACCATAGCAACCAAGCTCGAGCTCGCAACCTGTGCAGTCTGCGCAGCTCAACCAACCGAATATCAGTCTTTGTTTTGTTTTATGTGAGTTGTTGCAACTATGTATACACTGCTGTGCACCTCAATAAACCGAATGGTAATTAGTCTTTTGATTTTTCCGTGAGGTTTGCCTTATGCAAAGAAAGACAGCATAGACGTTTTTTCCTCCCTATAAGTGGGGGGGACCGAACGAGGTGAATTTAAATATGACTCGTCCCACCCTCTATCTGCGCCCGTGATTATGCGCCATGTTGTTGTAACTTTTTTTGAGAGACCCGCCGCCTACTTCAGCGCAGAATAGTGACGTTTGTGGCTTGTTGATGACGTGTAAGTCGGATGAATGCGACCTGGCGGTTCAGACTGAAGTCGCATATGAAAAGAGCGGATAGGAATCGGAATTAGCACCACATATCCAAACGGCCTGGGTCGGATTTGAAAAAATCGGATCTGTCGTTCATATTGTCAATAAAAGATCGGATACAGGTCACATATGGGCGAAAAGATCGGATTTGAGTCACTTCAGCCTGCAGTGTGAACGTAGCCTAACTCATTGCACAACAAGTAGTGATTTCTAAAAATCTTGCAAAAACTCAATTTTGACCATTTTTATTACAAAATTTTACAAAACTTCAAGACTTGTCTACAGATTTAATCACAAAAGTATCACCATAAAATAAGGAATATTTAAAAAATTTAAAATTTCTAATTACTAGTAGTCTTGAAATAAGTTTTGCTGCTTGTAAAATATATTAGTGCCACTTTTTTCTTTGAATCTGGAGCAAGGCTGTTTAATGTCATTGTTTTAATAGCATTGTATAGCCTAATCATTACTTCTAATCCGATAATTTGCAAGCAAATTACTTGACAGGATACGGTTTACAAACCAGCTGCTAAATGAAAAAGGAATTCAAGTTGTTGAAGTAGAATTAGTAAACAAAAAAGTTACAGGAAGTGGTCTTCAAAATCATAAGTAGAGTTAAAGTTGCTTTTGAAGAGAAGTTCTCACAAAGTCTAAGGTTATTGTTTAATTCATTATACATGTACCAGGGAAAGCCGTATTGTTTTTGTAAAACATTTGGTGGTTATTAATTTTCTCAGTTGTTTAATTAGTTGCATGCTGGTTTTTGCCTGTATGTTCTTCTGAACAGAACAGAGACCCAGAGAAATATCCTAATCTGAATAAAAGGACCTTATTTTTTGTATCAATTTTTAAGTAAAGTTGGTTTTGAAAATTCCCCAAAGTTCCCCAAAATTCCCATAAATTCCTGTTAATTCCCAAAATTTCCATGGAAATTTTCCACTCTGAAAATTCCCAGGAATTTTGCAACCCTAATGATCATGTTTGAACATCTGGTGCCGTGACCCAGACGGCTAATGAGAGAATGCTAACGTTTTAAGCCATGTGAACAGTATTGTGTGTTTGGTATCGTGATGTATCGGATAAACGATAATCAGTGCGTGCCCTCTGAATGAAGTACAAGGAGAGTTTTTCATACTTTTTTAATAGGATGTGAATTTTAGACTGAGGAAATGTTTTATTTTAAACTTTAATAAGTGACTTTTCCATTGAAAAGACACCTCTTTTGGGACTGTGTGTGTGTGTGTGTGTGTGTGTGTGTGTGTGTGTGTGTGTGTGTGTGTGTGTGTGTTTGTTTATTAGATTGAACTCCTGCTTCATGGTTTTTGCTGTTAATCTGCTTAAATGGAAAAATTGAAGATTTGAAATAAATGACTTCCTGATGCTTGTGACTGGTGTGTGTGTGTGTGTGTGTGTGGTTAATTAAAGAAATGAAGCTGTTTTGGCTTCAAGCATTTATTATTATTTTTTTTTTTTAAGTGCAGCAGATTAGTCCCTGGTCATAATAAAAATAATATAATGAATAAATATTTTTCTTCCTGATGACCACATTACCATATTTAAATATTTATATGAATATTTCTCAGAGGAAATTTTTTGCTCCCGAAGTATAATTTTTTTCTTCATTACTACTGGATATAAATTATATTTTCATATTAGGAAATATCTAAGAAATACATTTCCACCCATATTTGATGCAAGTTCATTTATTAGATAATTAATTTTATAAAACAGTATAATTCCATATTATTTAAATACTTTCATCTTTAACTTCCACATTTTTATCCATCATTAAAACAAACAAATGTGACTTGTGTTAATGACAATAAAATATAAGTCACAGTTAAATATTAAAATACTGGTAATAAAATCTAAAATACAAATAGTTTGATGAGGGAATAATTTTTATAATTATAAATCATGTGTAACGCTTATGTATAAAACAGTGTGTGTGTGTGTGTGTTCAGACCTTTGCCCCGTTTCCTCTCTCGAGTGTCTCGGCGTGTCTGTCCTCTCAGACGTGTCTCTCTGCATCTCAGGAAAAATAAAACTTTAATAACATTAAACACCTTCAGTAACGACTGAGAAATAATTTTCATCTCAAACACTGATCTCATTCACACACACCTGCAAGCGCACCTGTCTGTCTCTCTGTCCACCTGTCTGTCTCTCTGTCCATCTACCCTTCACCTTCCTTTCCACCTGTCTGTCTACCTTTACTCCTCTCCACCTGTCTCTCTGTTGATTCTCTCTTAGTCTGTTTAAATCTGTCTGTCTGTGTTCATCCAACTCTGTCTGTCTGTCCACCTTTCTGTCTGTCTGTATTTTTTTTTTCAAGTGTGTGTGTGTGTGAGAGAGAGAGAGAGAGAGAGAGAGAGACGGTGAGTTTGTAAGTCAGGTACCTCGGTGTTGTCTGTCAGGTTTTGCCACATTATGCAAACAGGTGAAAATTAAAACTATATTTGCGGTACCACGAGTGTGAGTTCTCATAGACAGTGTAAATGTGTTGTACACAAAAATATTACAATTTAATTAAAATGTAATCATAAAACTAAAAAAAAAAAAAAAGCTTCCTCATTGGGCCAGATCATTATAAAGTGCTTGGACCCTTTAATTTCTGCTTGTGGCGATATTATTATTATTACACACACACACAAAAAAAAAATACTCCATCCCCATGCCATACATACCCAGTCAGCTCTGTGTGTGTGTTTTCATCAGAGCTGAATTCTGATGCTCCATTCTGTTAATGCCATGTAGAGAGAACACACACACACACACACACCACTTAAATCAGACATGCAGAGCCTTTATTTTTAAATAAATTTCTGAGTGGAGAGTATCTCCATCCTTGACTCTTGTATGCTGCATAAATGGGAATAAAAAATATATTTTTGAGAGTTAAAATCAGCCGCAAAGTTGTGATTGGAGCCGCCCCGCTGAGCCAGCCAGCCCTGAGTGCGTGACGTCACAGCGGGAACCGGTGCTATAGACCAAAGCCAGACTCTGCAGGTGAGAGCGGGTGCAGTGGCCTCTTCGTTCGGATTTATTAGAGATTCTTCGGATTCCTCAGATAGCAATACAGCTCACTGTGATAGTCCTGAAATTGGAGTGTGTGTACATGCTACTGCTAAACACGTAGAACCGTATCAGTTCGAACCATCAGAAAGTGAATCCGATAGTAACACGTCGGCCACAGAGGCCCCCATCTTACGAAATAAAGCCAGAGAACAAAGCCATCTAGAGAATTGGATGGAATTGAACTGACGGTCTCATGTGACTCTCATTAAAACAGGATGGGTGCTATAACTTATGCAACATGCATGTACATGCATGCATTTTCACTGCTAAAACGTAAAAGGCTCATTAAATACTCAGATGAACTGAGACAATCACATTCTGAAGCAAATTAAATAATCTTATACCGCTAACTTAAACACACACTACAAGTTACATGGATTAATCTAAATGCAGGGAAACAACGAGTGTTGTTGTTGTTTTTTATCCAAATGAGAGTCGGAGCTTACCCGTCTGTGTTCTCGCTTCTTGAAGGCCGATCTTGTGGCCGATTGTTTTGAAACAATCTGACTTTCAGTTATTCATTCATTCGCTTCTTCCATGTAACGGCGAGATATTGCTGCTGACGCAAGCATATCCAGCTGAGAAATCAGACAGCTGCTCCACTCATTCTCCATTTTCTCCATACCGAGTACTCCGCCATTACTGCTCGGCTCATGCGCCAGGAGAACTGGTGCAACTGAACTTACTTTCCTCTTCTTGTAGTTTTCTTTTCCTTTAATTGTTGGTACTGCACCCTTTTTCAATCCGGGCTTATAGCCAACGCTCCTCAACAGATCAGAGGTCTCGTACAAATCTTCAGTAAAATGTGCAGAGCAGAGGAGAGACCACTTCGTAGGCGCCCAATGTGCCCGTGAACTTCTCGTAAAACGCGTCCAAATCTTTGCAGTTTGAACATTCTTGGGCCGTGAATGCAATGTAAATCCACCTTCTGTTGTGTTGCTGCACCAGCCAGCAACACATCTACATGGCATGGCGATAAATTAGCTCAAAATGGAGGATCGGAGTTGCAGTCAGCTCTGTGTTTTAGTATAGCGGAAATGGCGATGAGACCGATAGACTTCCTGCTGGTAATTCACTCAGACCGCTACCTATATGAATCATTTTAATCATAAAAATTACTATATTAGATTTATTGTTAACGCTTAAAACTATTCCTGCGCCATTCTTGAGGTCTCAAGGCATTTATAAACGAAAATGAGGCCATGGCTCTGCGTATATGCTTTAATGCCTGAGAGTGAACAGCATGATTAGAAAGAAACCAATGTCCTTTTTACAGCATTTTTTCTTCAGTAACAAATAATAAACGTCTAAATGAAACATTTCAATGCACTCTATACAGCACTGAAATTCTTTAAATTATTTAAATTTATTAATTATTAATACATAATTTTACCTTAACTCTCGTTACTGAACTTTTGGGGACACACACACACACACACTCCATCAGGAAGAGCAGCTCTAAGTGTTTTCACTCAACCACAAAAACACCAGGTGACCAATTTAACCAACATTCAGGCAACAAAACTCGTCTGTTAGTCCACAATCAATGTTAAACATTATCAGATGTTTACTGTGGATCAGATTTCAGAGCCATTCAAAACACACACACACACACACACACACACCCCTGCTGTTCAGTCTCCCATTTCCGCATGAAACCGTCATAAACACCCAACTCTCCGGCTCAGGTGAGGGACCCGAGGTGTTTTTACTCATCGTCTCATTCTGTTCGCAGATCACTGTTCTAATTTAAGCTCTGAGTTCTCAATTATAAAGAAGTGAACGTCCAGTGGAACAAATGATTTCAAGCTTGAAAATAATAAAAATCCTATTTCTTACTTGTATCAGTGTAATCTTAGGATGAGAAACAGTTTATCAAACCTGTCTGTAATGAATTTTAAAACATTTTCACTTGATCTCTTTTTTTTTTGCAGTGAAAACACTCACAGACACACAGCACTGAGGAGCTGAAAGAAAAAAATCATTAACCATGAACACAAATTAAAATTCTAAAAGGATAGAAACACCACAGTGCTCCTGAGATCTGAGTTCTGGATTCTGATTGGTCAGGAGGTGTTGATTAATTCTCTATAACAGCAGCTCTGACTGTAGTGCAGGTTTATATTAATGTACTAACAGTTCCTGATGTGGACAAGTTCACGTGCCTCGGCAGCACCCTCTCCAGATCCGTTGTCATGGACAACGAGATGAACGCCAGACTCGCCAAAGCAAGTGCCGCATTTGGTAGACTAAATAAAAACGTGTGGACCCGGAGGGGTATCTCAGAGGAAACGAAGATCAAAGTCTACCGTGCCGTAGTCCTCACTGCTCTTCTCTATGGGTGCGAGACCTGGACAGTGTACCGGCGCCATGAAAGGAAGCTCAATCACTTCCACGCCACCTGCCTTCGGAAAATCCTCGGCATCAGCTGGCAGGAGAAGATCCCGGACACTGAGGTGCTCACCCGGGCCGATCTACCCAACATCCACACCATCCTGATGCAGTCGCAGCTATGATGGGCAGGACACGTCGTGCTCATGGCCGACCATCGCATCCCCAAGAAGCTACTCTGCAGGGAACTGTCACATGGCAAGCGCTCCCAAGGAGGCTAGAAAAAGTGCTTCAAGAACATGCTGAAAGCTTCCCTTAAGGCATTCGGCATTGACCCAAACGGTTGGGAGCAGACGGCGCAGGATAGGGACAGCTGGTGGGCGGCGGTCAAGCAGGGGGCAAAAGCACATGAAGTTCAGAGGCAAGCAACAGCACAGTAGCGCAGGCAAGCAAGAAAAGCCAATGCCACTCCAGCATCTGCCGCTGCCATCCTGTGCCCACACTGCCCTCGCCCCATCCCCCAAGCAAAGGTTTGACTCGATGGTCTTCATTGTTTCGATGGACAAAGAAGTACTAACAGTTCCTGATGTGGGTGGAGCACAAAAGCACGGCAGGCGAGAGTTGATGTTTACACACACTCTATTGAGCTTTTCAGCTTTCTTTCTTTCTTTCTTTCTTTCTTTCTTTCTTTCTTTCTTTCTTCTTCCTTTCTTTCTTTCACTCACTCACTCACACATGCGTTGTGGTCGGGGAGAGACACCTTTTCTCTGCTCTCTCTCCTTTTATGCTCCATCCCTGTAACACACACACAATAATTGACAGCAGGTGGAATGACTTAGCCACTTACCTTCCCTGACCCCACCCTCCATTCACAGACTGCTGCTTGGCCACGCCCCTGCTGCCACATACCCCCACCGCTTGACTCAGGCCGGGGAGCCATCTGGCCTGAAGCTGACTCCCCCACCAACGGGACAGGAAGTCCGCCACCACCATCTGTGTCCCCGGCCTGTGGATCACCTCGAACTTAAATGGCCGGAGGGTAAGATACCAACGGGTGATCCACACATTGGCATCCTTCATCTGGTGGAGCCACTGGAGGGGTGCGTGGTCCAGACAGAGAGTGAAAGGGCACCCCAGCAGGTAGTATCGGAGGGCGAGGACCGCCCACTTGATGGCAAGACACTCCTTCTCAATTGTGCTGTACTTGCTTTCGTGCATCGACAGTTTCCGGCTGATGTACAGCATGGGGCGCTCCTCGCCCTCCACCTCCTGGGACAAAACGGCCCTCGGCCCTCTATCTGATGCATCAGTCTGCAAAATAAAGGGGAGAGAGAAGTCAGGGGAGTGTAAAAGTGGCCCCCCACACAGTGCAGCTTTTACCTCAGAGAAGGCCTGTTGGCACTGCTCCGTCCATTGGACCGGATCAGGAGGCCCCTTTTTAGTGAGATCGGTTAGCGGGCCGGTGATGTCCAAATAATTAGGTAGAAACCTATGATAAAAGCCAGCCAGCCCCAAGAACCATCTCACCTCCTTTTTGGTCTTGGGCCTCGGACAGGCCGCAATCGCTGCGGTCTTGTTAATTTGGGGACACACCTGCCTATGGCCCAAGTGAAACCCCAGATACCATACTTCCACCCGCCCAATCGCACACTTTTTTGGGTTAGCTGTGAGGCCCGCTCGCCTCAGCGACTTTAGAACAGCCCTCAGGTGTTCCAAGTGCCATGGCCAATCATGACTATAGATTATTATGTAGTCTAGATAGACGGCCACGTAGGCAGCGTGAGGGCGGAGGACCCTGTCCATAAGCTGCTGGAACATAGCAGGCACCCCAAACAACCCAAAAGGGAGCGTGACAAATTGGTGTAAACCAAATGGTGTGGAAAAGGCCATTTTCTCTCGAGATAGAGGAGTCAAGGGGATCTACCAATATCCCTTTGTTAGATCCAGTGTTGAATAAAAGCAAGCAGTGCCTAACCAATCAAGCAACTCATCAATGCAAGGCATTGAGTATGCGTCAAATTTAGACACCGCGTTGACCTTTCTATAGTCCACACAGAACCGGACTGACCCGTCGGTCTTGGGAACCAGGATCACTGGGCTGCTCTAGTCACTGTGGGACTCCTCGATTATGCCCATTTTGAGCATGGCCTTGAGTTCATCCTGAACCACATTTTTCTTGTGTTCGGGCAAGCGGTAAGGGTGGCTACACACTACCACCCCCGGGGGCATTTCGATGTGGTGTTCTATGAGGTGGGTACGACCAGGAAGGGGCGAGAACACGTCGGAAAATTCCTTTTGCAACTTGGCTATCTCCGTGAGTTGGGCCAGTGAGAGATGGTCTCCACAAGGAACTGGAGTGGTCCGAGATGTTATCTTTTTCACCACAGGGCCCCAGCTCCGCCTTCTCCGGGACTACCAATGCCAATACCACAGGGACCCCCTCATTCCAGTGTTTTAAAAGGTTGAGGTGGTAGATTTGCAGTGCCCTGCCCCTATCCGTTCGCCTCACCTCATAATCAATGTCCCCAACTCGCCGTGTGACCTCGAAGGGCCCTTGCCACTTGGCGACTAATTTGGAGCTCGATGTGGGCAATAATACGAGCACTTTGTCTCCCGGCATGAACTCTCTAATGCCGCTTTTCCACTACCAACGCGGCTGAGTTGGGCTGAGCCGTGCCGTGCTGAGTTGGGCTAAGTCGAGCTGAGCGGGGCTGTTGGAGTTGCATTTCGACTACAACCGCGCTGA
Source organism: Neoarius graeffei (assembly GCF_027579695.1). Taxonomy (NCBI): domain Eukaryota; kingdom Metazoa; phylum Chordata; class Actinopteri; order Siluriformes; family Ariidae; genus Neoarius; species Neoarius graeffei. Next base: position 92,871,161 of record NC_083576.1, read on the forward strand.
ACCGTGCTGGCTGGAAGTGGGTGGACACATTGGGTGGAGTTAGCGAAAGTGGGTGGACGTCACGTGATGTCGTTAGGCGGCACAAACAGTGACATCAGTGATCTTTTAAGCGGTAGTCTCACGACCCGGATAGCAAACAATAAACATGGAGTCATTAGTGTTGCTGGTCTTGGTGCTGTGGCTTGTTGTCACCGACAACGCCAACAGATACTGGCAAGAGTGTATAGATGAGGCGAGGCGCATAAGGCTTCAGAAATTCTCGTAATTCGTAATTCTTCCGGGTTTACGGTGTTTACCGATCCCAGCGTGCTTGCGGGGCGTGTGTGGGCATGTGAGGACACTCCTCCTCACCAATCAGTGCACAGGGGAGTGTCTGCTCATGCCCCCAGCCCCACTCGGCTTGGTTTGGCTCGCTTCAGCCCTACTCCAAAACCGTGCGAGTTTTGGGTGCTAAGCAGGGCTGAAGCGAGCTGAGTCGTGCTGCTCTAAGGTAGTCGAAACGCGAGCCGTGTCGGGCTGAAGCGAGCTGAAGTGAGCTGAAAAAGGGTAGTGGAAAAGGGCCATAAGGCATATGCCCCGTCATACAGCTGGCTTTGACATTCTTCTGCCTGCCGCAAATTCTCCTGGGTTAGGTGTGTGAGGGTGTGGAGTTTGGCATGCAGGTCAAGAACATACTGGATTTCATTTTTACTAGGTGAAGGTCTCTCCTCCCAATTTTCCCATAGCACGTCCAGAATGCCACGCGGCTTATGCCCATATAATAATTAAAAGGGAGAAAATCCTGTGGAGGCTTGCGGGACCTCTCGTACTGCGAATAACAGGGGCTCGAGCCACTTATCCCAATTATGCGCATCTTCACTTACGAATTTCCGGATTATGTTTTTGAGTGTCTGGTTAAATTGCTCTACTAAGCCATCCGTTTGTGGGTGATAGACACTGGTGTGGATAGACTTAATCCCCAGTAACCCAGACAGTTCACGCAGTGGGCATGACATAAATGTAGTGCTTTGGTCTGTCAGGATTTCTTTCGGAATCCCAACCCGGGAGATAAAGCGGAAGAGCGCTTCTGCAATACTGCGTGCTGAGATATTGCGGAAAGGCACTGCTTCCGGATATCGCGTTGCATAGTCCACCAGAACTAAAATAAAGCGATATCCCCATACTGACCAATCTAATGGCCCGATGAGATCCATCCCAATTTGCTCAAACAGGGTCTCAATTAGAGGGAGCGGGCGCAACGGCGCTTTTGGAGTGGCCACTGGATTTACTAATTGGCATTCACGGCATGCTGCACACCACCAACGGAAATCCACGTGAATCCCTGGCCAATAGAACCAGGCCATTATTCAGGATAGTGTTTTATCTTGCCCTAAGTGTCCAGCCATGGGATTAAAGTGAGCCGCATGGAATACGAGTTCCCTATGGCTCTTTGGGATTAACAACTGGGTTATTCGTTCATTAGTTTGAGTGTCCTCTGTCACTCGGTACAATCTATCTTCAATAATAGTAAAATAAGGGAAGGTCGGTGCCACGCTTGGCTGAAGAGTTTGACCATCGATTATTCTCACTTGGTCAAACGCAAGCCACAGAGTCTTGTCTTGCGACTGCTCTAATGGGAAATCCCCAAGGGAATGCCCGAGAGAGGGAGGAGCAGCGGGCTGCTCCTCACTCTGATGCGGTGTTGACGTAGACGGCTCTGTGACAGCTTCTCCAGTCAATGCCACACCAGGATCTTCCTGTGACCTACTAGTGCAGGACCCACTACGTGTTAAATATTCCATCAGTTTTTTAAACCCTAGCCAATTAGTACCCAAAATCAATGAGTGGGTGAGACGAGGACTAACCACTGCCTTTATTCTATGCATTTGGCCCCGGAATAGAATATGGACAGACACTAGAGGGTAATGGTGAACATCCCCGTGCGCACACACAACACTTTCACCGCTTGTGCTCCCTCCAATGCCTCACCTTGCACCAGGCATTGGTGAATTGAGGTCTGATTACAACCAGAATCCACCAAAGTGTGATATGTATCCCCTTGAATACTCACCGGTATGCAATACGTTCTGGCCCGATGGGGGGCGGTTTCTGGCATGTCGAGGATCCAGATTACAGCTCCCACCTCCCTTGCGGAGCTCTGACTCTGGAGATGCTCCGATTCCCCACCGCCCCAGCACACCGGCCCAGGCTTTTCCTCTTCACTGATGTTATAGGTGTCACTCACCTGAAGGGGAGACAACACAGACACAGAAGAGGGAGATGGGAGGACACCAAGGGTGCGACAGGCCAGCTGGGGAGGAGCCAGCCACCACCTCCATGGCAGGGGAACCGGATGGAGAGAGGGACAAGAGATGGGGGGGAAGAAAGAGTGTTAGGGTTTTGCTGGGATTCGAACCTGGTTCGTTGGTGTGATAATCCAGCAAACCCCCACTAGGCCACCAGGGGGATGACTCAAATGCAGAGGCGTGAGGCGGAAGTAGAAAAGAATCAAAAGGTTTATTTAAACTATATACACTATATACAGGGCAAAACAAAAGACAAAAAAAAACCAAAGAGTATAATCCAAAAGAAAAGCAAAGTGCAAAAATACAAAAGCTAAGAAGATCAAAAAACACAGTACAAAGGAAACTGGAGATAAACATAACAGCACAAAGACTCCGTGACAAGAGGACTGAACTCAGGGGTATAAATACACAAACTAATTAAGGACACAGGTGAAGATAATTAGGCAATTAACACAAACACAAAACACAGGAACAGTGGCGGCCTCTAGAGGCCAAAATAAACACGACATGAAAAGGAAATAACAGCGGCCTCTAGAGGCCAAAACAGTCCTAGTCCTAACAGGACCCCCCCCTCTAGGAGCGTCTCCTGACGTTCCCAGGGCGATCCGGATGGGCCGAATGGAAGTCCCGACATAGTTCTTTATCAAGGACATCCCGAGCAGGAACCCAGCAGCGCTCCTCAGGACCATAGCCCTCCCAGTCCACCAGATATTGCAACCCGCCGCGGACCCGGCGGGAGTCAAGCAGGCGATTCACAGTGAACACAGTCTGCCCCTGGAAGATGCGGGGGGGTGGGGGGTTCCTAGGGGCAGGGGCATACGTAGACGTCAGTACGGGCCGTAACAGGGAAACATGGAAAGTGGGGTTGATCCTCAGAGTCCGGGGCAACTGGAGCCGGTAGGAGACAGGGTTCACCCTGCGCACCACCTTGAAGGGGCCAATGTAGCGAGGAGCAAGCTTGCGGTTCTCCACCCGCAGTGGAAGGTCCTTAGTGGACAGCCAAACACGCTGCCCAGGGCGGAAAGCGTGTGCAGGTCTTCTATGGCGGTTGGCCTGAGTCTGGTTGGTTCTGGAGGTCTGTATGAGGGTCTTCCTGACCTTGCTCCAGGTCTTGCGACACCGTCTCACATATTGGTTGACCGAGGGCACCCCCGCGTCCTCCTCCTGGTCCGGGAACAGAGGTGGCTGGAACCCGAATTGGCACTGGAATGGCGACAGCTTGGTGGCCGATGACTGCAGGGTGTTGTGGGCGTACTCCGCCCATGGCAGCCAGGTGCTCCACGATGTCGGGTTATCCATAGCCAGGCCTCGCAGGGTGGTTTCCAGGTCCTGGTTGAGCCTCTCCGTCTGACCATTGGACTGTGGGTGAAACCCAGAGGAGAGGCTGGCAGTGGCTCCGATGACCTTGCAGAACCCGTGCCACACTCGGGAGGAGAACTGGGGCCCTCGGTCTGAGACGATGTCCTGTGGAAGACCAAAGACTCGGAAGACATGATTAAACAAAAGTTTCGCAGTTTCAAGAGCAGAGGGGAGTTTGCACAGTGGTATGAAGCGGCAGGCCTTGGAGAATCTGTCAACTAAGACCAAAATGACCGTGTTACCTTGTGACTCAGGGAGACCCGTGATAAAGTCGACTGCCACGTGGGACCAGGGACGCCGGGGAATGGTCAGAGGATGCAGGAGACCCTGGGGACGCTGTCGTGGGTTCTTGGTTCTGGTGCAAACCTCACAGGACAGGACAAATGACCTTACTTCCTTCTCCATGTTAGGCCACCAGAAGCGTCTTTTCAGGAAGTCCAGGGTCCTCCGAGCTCCCGGGTGGGCGGTGAGAGGGGAAGAGTGACCCCACTGGAGAACCTTGGCCCGGGCTTGATGTGGGACGTACAAGAGGCCTGGTGGCCCCGTCCCAGGACCGGGGTCCTGGCGTTGGGCTCGTCGGACAGCCTCCTCAATACCCCAGCGGACAGGGGCCACAATCCGGGACACAGGGATAATAGGCCCGACTTCATTCTCCCTGTTAGTGGCAGAGAACAGTCTGGACAGTGCGTCAGGTTTGGTGTTCTTGGAGCCGGGGCGGTATGAGAGGGTGAAGTCAAACCGACTGAAAAACAGGGCCCACCTAGCCTGTCGAGGGTTCAGTCTCTTGGCTTGCTGGAGGTACTCCAGGTTCTTGTGGTCAGTCCAAACCAGGAATGGATGTTGTGCTCCCTCCAGCCAGTGCCTCCACTCCTCAAGGGCCAGTTTGACCGCTAGCAGTTCTCGATCCCCCACATCGTACCGGGACTCAGCAGGACTCAGGCGGTGGGAGAAGTAAGCGCAGGGGTGCAGCTTTCCTTCCGAATGTTGAGAGAGCACCGCGCCGACACCACTGTCCGAGGCGTCCACCTCCACGATGAATGGTTGGGAGGTGTCCGGGAGAACCAGAATGGGTGCCGTGCAGAAGCGGTCCTTGAGGTCTTTGAACGCCTTTTCTGCCTGAGGAGACCAGCCATAAGATCCACCTGTCCCTTTGGTGAGGTCAGACATGGGTGCTGCCACAGAACTGAAGTTCCTGATGAACTTGCGGTAGAAGTTAGCGAATCCTAAGAACCGCTGAACCTCCTTAACGGACTTGGGAGTAGGCCAATCCCGGACGGCCAGGGTCTTGGCAGGGTCCATTTGGAGTTGGCCTGTCCGTACAATAAATCCCAGAAAGGAGACCTCGGGAACATGAAATTCGCATTTCTGGGCCTTGGCGAACAGATTGTTCTGTAGCAGCCTCTGGAGAACCTGGCGGACATGGTGGCGGTGCTCCTGCACGGTCTTGGAAAAGATAAGGATGTCGTCGAGGTAGACAAAAACGTATAGGTTAATCATGTCCCTTAAGACGTCGTTGATTAGGGCCTGAAAAACAGCTGGTGCGTTGGTGAGTCCGAAGGGCATCACCTGGTATTCGTAGTGCCCAGACGGGGTGTTAAAGGCAGTCTTCCACTCGTCTCCCTGTCGGATACGGATGAGGTGGTATGCGTTCCGTAGGTCCAACTTGGTGAAGACGGTGGCGCCTTGGAGCAGGTCGAAAGCTGTGGACATCAGCGGAAGGGGATATCGGTTGCGCACAGTGATCTTATTCAGGCCCCTGTAATCAATACATGGTCGGAGCCCCCCATCCTTCTTGCCGACAAAGAAGAAGCCGGCTCCAGCAGGTGAAGTGGAGGGTCGAATAAACCCAGAGACCAGGGCATCTTTGAGGTATTCCTCCATGGCCTTGCGTTCTGGCTGAGAGAGTGAAAACAGTCTGCCACGAGGAGGGGTAGTCCCAGGGAGCAAGTCGATGGCACAGTCGTAGGCCCGGTGCGGAGGAAGAACGGCGGCCCTGCTCTTGCTGAATACCTCCTTGAGATCCCAGTACTCTGTGGGAACTTGAGATAACTCGGTGAGATCAGGGGGCTCGGCAGGAGACACAGGAGAGCTAGAGAGCAGACAAGAGGCATGGCATGCAGGGCCCCATTCCACAACCTGGCTTGTTACCCAGTCTATGTGAGGGTTGTGGCGAGTAAGCCAAGGAAGGCCTAGAATAACTGGGAACTCAGGTGAAGGAATCAGGTGCAGGGATATTTCTTCCTTGTGACCTTGAGACTGGAGGAAAACTGGAGAAGTAACTTGGGTGACTCTTCCATCACCTAACGCTTGGCCATCGAGGGCAGACACAGACAGTGGGACTTCAAGAGGTGCAGTAGGTATATTGATGCTTTGGGCGAAGTGAATATCCATAAAGTTCCCAGCCGCCCCTGAGTCTATCAAAGCTTGACAAGAGTGGACAGACTCACCCCAGGAGATGGAGACCGGGATGTAGATTCCTTGGCCAGGGAGTCCGGGAGAGAGGGTAGGCCCCGTCACAACCCTCCCTCGGCTGGACGGGGCGGTCCTTTTCCCAAGAGTTCGGGACATGATGCTCGGAAGTGACCAGGCTTGCCACAGTAGATGCAGCACTTGTCCCTCCTTCTGCGCTCCCTCTCAGATGCGGAGAGGCGAGTACGACCCGCTTGCATGGGTTCTGGACAGTCACTGAGGGAGGTAGACGGTCTCCAGATAGAGGTAGGGAGGCTGGGGGGGCTCAAGGCTTGGTGGCGTTCTCTCATCCTGTTGTCCAGACGAATAGCATGTGAGATGAGGGTTTCGAGGTCACTTGGGCATCCAATAGAGGCCAGACCGTCCTTGATGGGGTCAGACAGACCATGGTGGAAGGCTGACACCAGGGCAGTCTCGTTCCATCCACTTACTGCTGCGAGTGTTCGGAACGAGATGGCGTAATCTGCGACGCTTCCTCCTTGCCGGATGGACATGAGCTTTCGGGCTGCGTCGGTACTGATGTCTGCCTGATCGAAGACCCGAAGCATCTCTTCAGAAAACAGCTGGAAATCAAAGCACTCAGGTCCTTGTCTTTGCCAGATAGCAGTAGCCCAGGCTCGCGCCTTACCAGCTAATAAGGTGATCACAAAGGCAATCTTGCGGCGATCCGTAGTGTAGGTGGTAGGCTGAAGCTCAAAGGTGAGTTGACACTGGGTAAGGAACTCTCGGCACTCACTGTGCTTGCCGTCATACCTCTGTGGTGCAGGAAGGCTGGGTTCGCGAGGTGAAGAAGGCAGCATTGCAGGAGGCACTGGAGCAGGAGTGGGAGCTGGATCAGGAGCAGGAACTGGATCAGGAGCAGGAGATGCAGGCAGAGATGTCAGCTGTGCCAGGGTTTTCCCAATTTGCTGAAGCAGTTCCTCGTGGCGAGCGAGGGCCTCACGTTGGCTGGTGAGCGTACGTCCATGAGCGTCCATGGTCGCTCCGAAGCGTGTCAAAGCTGCCATAATTCCCTGAAGGTTGGCCGGGTAGACAGTTGAAGCAGCCTCTGCTGAGTCGGTCATGACGGAGTCTTTCTGTTAGGGTTTTGCTGGGATTCGAACCTGGTTCGTTGGTGTGATAATCCAGCAAACCCCCACTAGGCCACCAGGGGGATGACTCAAATGCAGAGGCGTGAGGCGGAAGTAGAAAAGAATCAAAAGGTTTATTTAAACTATATACACTATATACAGGGCAAAACAAAAGACAAAAAAAAACCAAAGAGTATAATCCAAAAGAAAAGCAAAGTGCAAAAATACAAAAGCTAAGAAGATCAAAAAACACAGTACAAAGGAAACTGGAGATAAACATAACAGCACAAAGACTCCGTGACAAGAGGACTGAACTCAGGGGTATAAATACACAAACTAATTAAGGACACAGGTGAAGATAATTAGGCAATTAACACAAACACAAAACACAGGAACAGTGGCGGCCTCTAGAGGCCAAAATAAACATGACATGAAAAGGAAATAACAGCGGCCTCTAGAGGCCAAAACAGTCCTAGTCCTAACAAAGAGAGAGAGAAGTGAGGGGAGATGCCTCGTCTGGCTGCCATCGGAGCCGCCTCCAGATGGTCCTCCGCCAGCTCGATGGCTTGTTCCAGCGACGCCGGGTGGTAACACTGGACCCATTCCACAATTCCTTCCGGAAGTCGAGAGATAAACTGTTCCAGTGCCACCAGATCGATGATCTCATCGGCATCACAGTCTTCCACCCTCCGCCACCGCCGGCAGGTGTCTCGGAGTTGCTGGCCAAATACAAACGGCCGGCCGACCTCCTCCAATGCCAGCATCCAGAAGCGCTGGCAATGTTACTCTGGGGAGCAGCCGAGCCGCTGCAGGATGGCCTTCCTCAGGTCAGCATAGACCAGTTGGCTGTCAGCAGGGAGCTGCTGCACTGTGAGCTGCACCTTGCCAGTCAAGGGCGGGAGGAGGCGCGCTGCACGCTGCTGCAGCGGTCACCCCCACGCCTCAGCTGCTTGCTCGAAGAGAGCGAGGAATGCTTCCAGATCATCCTGCGATTCCATCTTTGTGAGGGTGGCGGCAGCGGTGGCCAACGCCCCTGCTGATGCGAGCAGGTGCCAGAATGCCTGGCGATCTTCCTGCTGGGCCAGCATCAAGGCTTTGAAGCATTGCTCCTGTTCCTTTCCGAGGGTGATCAGCACTTGATGCTGGTTCTGCTGGGCGGTAGCTAGGGCAAGGATGAGCTCTTCGAATGGGGAGGACTTCATGGGGTGGTTCCCTTCTGTGCTCCCGGGTTTCAGCACCACTGTAACAGTTCCTGATGTGGGTGGAGCACAAAAGCACGGCAGGCGAGAGTTGATGTTTACACACACTCTTTATTGAGCTTTTCAACTTTCTTTCTTCTTCCTTTCTTTCACTCACTCACTCACACATGCTTGTGGTCGGGGAGAGACCCCTTTTCTCTGCTCTCTCTCCTTTTATGTTCCATCTCTGTAACAAACACACACAATAATTGACAGCAGGTGGAATGACTTAGCCACTTGCCGTCCCCAACCCCGCCCTCCATTCAAAGACTGCTGCTTGGCCATGCCCCCACTGCCACATGCACTCACTCTTAATACGATATTGTCTCCATAGTAACAGCTCACTCACATGGGTGTGTCCAGCTGACGCTCCACTGATGATAAACTGATTAAAAAATAATCACTGATCTGGTGAAGTTTTCTATAGTTTCTGTAATGTCTCTGGAAGGAGTCTCCAGTGTCAGCACTGTGTAACAGTCAGAGATGAAGCTGGAACTCAGTTTTCTGAATCTTCAGGACAGAGGAGGAGTTTGTGATTCTTCTTTACAGTTTCTCAGGAACATGATGAGCCGCGTAAAAGAAACAAAGAGTCTCTGGTGAGGGACAGACCGTTTATAGCTGCTATAAGTGAAGAAACAGGAAGTAATATGTTTCCCAGAACAGTAAATGTTTTTATAAATAGAAAAGTATGAAGTGTTGTCCCTTAACGAATAAAATATTGTAATCATTAGTGAGTTGCTGTGGTGTAAAGGGAATAAAACACGTGAACGAGCTGATATTGGAAAATAATTCACATTACACAACTTCATCACTCAGTATTTTACTGTAACAGCGACAAACACACACACACACACACACACACACACACACACACACACATATACAGTGGGGCAAAAAAGTATTTAGTCAGCCACCAATTGTGCAAGTTCTCCCACTTAAAAAGATGAGAGAGGCCTGTAATTTTCATCATAGGTACACTTCAACTATGAGAGACAGAATGGGGGGAAAGAATCCAGGAAATCACATTGTAGGATTTTTAATAAATTAATTGGTAAATTCCTCGGTAAAATAAGTATTTGGTCACCTACAAACAAGCAAGATTTCAGGCTCTCACAGACCTGTAACTTCTTCTTTAAGAGGCTCCTCTGTCCTCCACTCGTTACCTGTATTAATGGCACCTGTTTGAACTCGTTATCAGTATAAAAGACACCTGTCCACAATCTCAAACATTCACACTCCAAACTCCACTATGGCCAAGACCAAAGAGCTGTCAAAGGACACCAGAAACAAAATTGTAGACCTGCACCAGGCTGGGAAGACTGAATCTGCAATAGGTAAGCAGCTTGGTGTGAAGAAATTAACTGTGGGAGCAATTATTAGAAAATGGAAGACATACAAGACCACTGATAATCTCCCTCGATCTGGGGCTCCACGCAAGATCTCACCCCGTGGGGTCAAAATGATCACAAGAACGGTGAGCAAAAGTACCAGAACCACATGGGGGGAGCGAGTGAATGACCTGCAGAGAGCTGGGACCAAAGTAACAAAGGCTACCATCAGTAACACACTACGCCGCCAGGGACTCAAATCCTGCAGTGCCAGACGTGTCCCCCTGCTTAAGCCAGTACATGTCCAGGCCCATCTGAAGTTTGCTAGAGAGCATTTGGATGATCCAGAAGAGGACTGGGAGAATGTCATATGGTCAGATGAAACCAAAATAGAACTTTTTGGTAAAAACTCAACTTGTCGTGTTTGGAGGAGAAAGAATGCTGAGTTGCATCCAAAGAACACCATACCTACTGAGAAGCATGGGGGTGGAAACATCATGCTTTGGGGCTGTTTTTCTGCAAAGGGACCAGGACGACTGATCCGTGTAAAGGAAAGAATGATTGGGGCCATGTATCATGAGATTTTGAGTGAAAACCTCCTTCCATCAGCAAGGGCATTGAAGATGAAACGTGGCTGGGTCTTTCAGCATGACAATGATCCCAAACACACCGCCCGGGCAATGAAGGAGTGGCTTCGTAAGAAGCATTTCAAGGTCCTGGAGTGGCCTAGCCAATCTCCAGATCTCAACCCCATAGAAAATCTTTGGAGGGAGTTGAAAGTCCGTGTTGCCCAGCGACAGCCCCAAAACATCACTGCTCTAGAGGAGATCTGCATGGAGGAATGGGCCAAAATACCAGCAACAGTGTGTGAAAACCTTGTGAAGACTTACAGAAAACATTTGACCTCTGTCATTGCCAACAAAGGGTATATAACAAAGTATTGAGATGAACTTTTGTTATTGACCAAATACTTATTTTCCACCATAATTTGCAAATAAATTATTTAAAAATCAGACAATGTGATTTTCTGGATTTTTTTTCTCATTCTGTCTCTCATAGTTGAAGTGTACCTATGATGAAAATTACAGGCCTCTCTCATCTTTTTAAGTGGGAGAACTTGCACAATTGGTGACTGACTAAATACTTTTTTGCCCCACTATATACACACTAGGGTGGTCCCAAAATTTTTTTTTAGGATTTTGTTACGACCACTTTACCTTTTTTTTACATTGCCTAAAAGAAGTTATTGTGCGAAATTTGGTTAAGATTGAACAATGTTTAGAGGTGCCACAAAGCCATTAAAGTTTTCACTCAAGACACAATATAAAATAATGTGGCTTATTAACTGTTTCATATTAATACAAACAATACAGTAATATAACTTCCTGTGTTCAAAGTAACAATAGCTATTACTTGTCTGTGATTTTCTAAACCCTTCGGTATTATGGTATCTTGTGGAGATAAAAGAACACACTAAGGACTTCCCTAGCAGAAGGAAGCTTTCTCCCAGACAGTTCCTTGAAAGTGGGACCAATTAACCAAACATAATTGTCCTTTCTGGTGTTGTGCTTTGCACCACCGGTGCTACTTGTATTACTGTTGCTCACCATCTGAAAAACACAGAAAGAAAAACATTCACAACTTCATCAGCATATTACGATCAGTGCTCATTGTTTAAGAACCCCTTAGTGCATGAAAGTTAACCTTCTATCAGTCTATAAACTCTTCCTGCCTCTTCTTTTTCATAGAAGTGGCATATTCCCTCTAGAACTGTGACTTTTTGGGGGTTTGAGATCTTCTCTGCAACAGTCTACACACCAATTAATGTTAATATATAATATAATATAATATATAATATAACTGTATCAGATCATCAGTTAGAATGTTTTACTCCCCTAAAAGAAACTGAATTACTTTTATTAATCTCTACATCAAAAGCCTCAACTTGTGTACTAGATCCCTTACCGACACATCTATTCAAACAGATAATGCCTGGAGTAATTGAACCGCTTCTAAAAATAATAAATTATTCTCTTATGATTGGCTATGTACCCAAATCCTTTAAACTAGCAGTTATCAAACCCCTGATTAAAAAACCTGACCTTGATCCCTGTCAGCTGTCCAATTATCGGCCAATATCAAACCTCCCCTTTATCTCCAAGATCCTTGAAAAAGCTGTGGCACAGCAGTTATGCTCATATTTACATAGGAATAACATCCATGAAATGTATCAGTCAGGATTTAGACCTCATCATAGCACAGAGACAGCACTGGTTAAAGTAGTAAACGACCTACTGCTGGCGTCTGATCAGGGCTGTGTCTCGCTACTTGTGTTGCTTGACCTTAGTGCAGCATTTGATAGCATTGATCATTCCATTCTTCTGGATAGACTAGAAAATGTTGTGGGAGTTAAGGGAATGGCCCTCTCCTGGCTCAGGTCTTATCTAACTGATCGTTATCAGTATGTTGATATAAATGGTGATTTTTCTGGACATACCGAGGTAAAGTTTGGTGTTCCACAAGGTTCTGTCTTGGGTCCACTGCTTTTTTCTCTATATATGTTACCTCTGGGCGATATTATTCGTAAACATTGTATTAGTTTCCACTGTTATGCTGATGACACACAGTTGTATGTCTCTGCAAAACCTGATGAGAGACACCAGCTTAATAGAATTGAGGAATGTGTTAAGGACATTAGACACTGGATGCTTATTAATTTCCTTCTGCTTAACTCTGACAAGACTGAAGTACTTGTGCTAGGATCACATACAGCTAGAAGTAAGTTTTCTGATTCCACAGTAACTCTGGATGGCCTTTCTGTTTCTTCACGTGCAGCAGTAAAAGACCTCGGAGTGATTATTGACCCCAGTCTTTCATTCGAAACTCACATTGATAACATCACCCGGATAGCTTTCTTTAATCTCAGAAATATTGCAAAGATAAGAAATTTAATGTCATTGTATGATGCAGAAAAACTAGTCCATGCTTTCGTTACCTCCAGGTTGGATTATTGTAATGCCTTACTGTCTGGATGTTCCAATAAGTGCATAAACAAGCTCCAGCTAGTTCAAAATGCAGCAGCAAGAGTCCTTACTAGAACTAGAAAATATGACCACATCACCCCTGTCTTATCCACACTGCACTGGCTCCCAATCAAATTTCGTATTGATTATAAAATACTACTATTGACCTTTAAAGCACTAAATGGTCTTGCACCACAGTACCTGAGTGAACTTCTGCTCCTCTATGACCCGCCACGCCTACTTAGATCAAAAGGTGCAGGCTATCTGCTGGTACCTCGTATAGTGAAGGCTACATCAGGGGGCGGAGACTTTTCTTACAAAGCCCCACAGTTATGGAACAGCCTTCCAAGTAATGTTCGGGAATCAGACACAGTCTCAGCATTTAAGTCTAGGCTGAAAACAGATCTGTTTAGTCAAGCCTTTTGTTAATGGTGTTTATGAGGTAAAGGTGTAGATCTGGAGGGTCCTCAGACATAGAGTGTTTTGGTAAACTGGGATGTATGGATGCTGTCAGTCCCCACTTGCTTGCTCACTCGAGTTTGTTGACGGTGTAGTGGCTGCTGCTTTATGTCCCGGGGCTCCCTCATGCCTGTGTTACCTTCTGGCTCTCTCCTTTTAGTTATGCTGTCATAGTTAGTTGCCGGAGTCCCTGCTTGTACTCGGTGCAATATGTATACTGTTCCTACTTATTCAGGTGACATTGGGCATACCTAACCACCTGTGTTTTCTTTCCCTCCCCCCCCACCCCAAATCTGTCCCTCTGAGTTACATGGAGTCAACAGGAAATCTTTTGGTGGAGAGGGTGGAGACCTCGACTGGCTATCGTAGCCTGCAGGGAATCGGCCGTCAGACATTCTGTCGCATGTCCCAGACCCGGTGAAATGTAACTGAATTGTCTTGGCCAGCCCTAAGGGTCCCATCTGCATCTCATCATTGCTGAGGAGTGTGCTCCCATCACCCAATCAAGCATCCAGCCAGAGCAGGTCATGATATATTTTACCATATTAACATGCCATTGTTGTGTGTTATGCCTGATGTAAAGACTCTCGTCTCTGCGAGCCTACCACACAGATTTAATACTTGTCATTTTTAGGGCATACCTAACAACCTGTGTTTTCTTTCTCTCTCTCTCCCCCCCCAATCTGTCCCTCTGAGTTACATGTTGATCCTGGGATTGAGATGCTGGCCTCTTCTGCCCCTCGGACCTGCTTGATCCATCCTGGTGCCCTGTGTCTGGTCGGAGTTTTATCGCACCGCTCCTGTGAAGGACGGCCCCATGAGGACAGTTGAGGGTTATACCTGTTAAAACTGTTAATATTATAGTCAGGCTGTCTGTTGTTGCCCAAATGAGGATGGGTTCCCTTTTGAGTCTGGTTCCTCTCGAGGTTTCTTCGTCATGTCGTCTGAGGGAGTTTTTCCTTGCCACCGTTGCCACAGGCTTCATCATTGGGGATAGATTAGGGATAAAATTAGCTCATGTTTTAAGTCGTTCAAATTCTGTAAAGCTGCTTTGCAACAATGTTTATTGTTAAAAGCGCTGTACAAATAAACTTGATTTGATTAATGGCTTAACCCGATTTGCAACCTCGTGTGGCACCTCTAAATATTAACCAATTTTTCTGAAATTTTGCTTGTTGCCTTCTTTTAGCCTATGTAAAAAAAATGGTAGGGTGGTCGGAATGTTTTGGTAAAAAAAAAATTTTCCCATACATTTCGGGACCACCCTAATACACACACACACACACACACACACACACACACACACACACACACACACACACAGTATTTATTCCTGACTTCTGTATGATTTGTATTTAAACTCACCAATACCAGTGACTGAAGTTTTGTTCTATACTCAGTCGTTATATTTCTTTGCCCTGAGGCAACACATTTCATTGTGATGAACAAGGTTTGCAGGTGTGTGCGTGTGTGTGTGCACGCGTGCATGTCACAGCATGTCCAGTAATTACACTGCAGATGTTTCACATAGCTGACGTGCCACAATTCAGACTCGCACCGTTAAACAGATGATGTGGAGAAAAACCTCCAGTTAATCTGAGATCATGCTCAACGGTGACAGAAACCTCTCAGCGCTAACACGCCCTCATCTCTCCCAAACACAATCAGGGTGCCAAAACTTCAGTCTTCATCTAAAAGTACACTACTAACAAAACAAACAGTGTTGGCATAATAAAAAAAAAAGAGCTCTATGCCATCAGGTTTCTGTCTATATTATAATTTCTACTAAAGCTAGTCAGCTAGCATTATAAGCGAACGTGTTATGAGCTAATCTGACAGGATTCATGAAAAGATATTTAAGTCATGTAATTATCATTGCTAAATCCAGCCAGTTAGTGATGTGCTAATTTGACAGGATTTTTTACAAAAGATTTTTATAGTCAGAAATGTTCAAGGAAGTTGGATTTTTTTTTAAACCAATTTCATCATCAATTTCTGATCATCAGTTTCATCAGAATAACACTATAAAATAAGTTAGCTATTATTTGCTAGAGAATATCTCCAAAGTTAGTTAGCATGCTAATATTAATTCTATATTCCAAGTCAGCTATTGCTTGCTAGAGAATGTCTCAAAAGAAAGGTAGCTAGTGAATATAAATTTTGGAATATACTGTAAGCTAGCCACTCTTCATTAGCAAATATCCCCAAATATAGTTAGCTAACATTAATTCTAAATTTATAAGCTAGCTGTTGCTTGCTAGAAAATATCAAGAACATCCTCAAAGAAAGTTAGCCAGTTTGCCTGTAGGAATTTCCCAAATACGTGTACGGTATATCGGGGGGAAAAAATTTGTAATTTTGCGCAGGTTTCACAACAAGAGAGTGAAATGTGAATTAGCAGGAGAACTTAGCAGGCTAGGTACATAAATACACCTCTCACTGATGTGTGCTATATTTAACTGAAATGGATGGATGGACTGCGTCTCTGTTCCTGGTGGGTTCAGAGAGAGAGAGAGAGAGAGAGAGACGTTTCATCTGGCTGTGGGGGAGGGAAGGTGTGAAGGACACACCAATGCGAAGGAACAGTGCTGTTAGCCAAAGAACCACACAGCACAGGTGTGAATCTGCAGTGTGTGTGTGTGTGTGTGTGTGTCAGGAGATGACAGTGTAATGGCTTGTGTGCGCTGTCTTCTCCTGCTCATGCATCTTTAATTACACAATCAGCACACAGCAGCGATGAGTGACGAGCACTAGCTCTCCGTGAGCCTCCACAACAAACCTGAAAATTCATTCATGGATTCAAAAGTGTGCTAAAGCACTAAAGCTGTCGGAACTTTTCACAATTACAGCCTTAAATATCCATCTTAGCTTAGCATCTGACAAATATCACAACAATATTAACTACATTTATCTTCTGAACAAAACTCGCCAATTACTGATGAAGAATATTCTAGAACATAACCTAGCAATTACCTTAGCGAACATTTAATATCCGCACAGATACTGTAGTTTAGGTGTACAGTGCCTTGCAAAAGTATTCACCCCCCTTGGTGTTTGTCCTGTTGTGTCGCATTACAAGCTGGAATTAAAATGGATTTTTGGAGGGTTAGCACCATTTGATTTACACAATTTGATTTTCAGATGAAAAAACAGAAATCTGGAGTGTGCATAAGTATTCACCCCCTTTCGTATGAAACCCCTAAATAACATGAGTCACATAATTAGTTGATTAAGATCCACCTGTATGCAATCAAAGTGTCACATGATCTGTCACATGATGTCTGTATAAATCACCCTGTTCTGGAAGGACCCTGACTCTGCAACACTACTAAGCAAGCAACATGAAAACCAAGGAGCCTCCAAACAGGTCAGAGACAAAGTTGTGGAGAAGTATAGATCAGGGTTGGGTTCTAAAAAATATCCCAAACTTTGAATATCCCACAGAGCTCCATTAAATCCATTATAGCAAAATGGAAAGAATATGGCACCACTACAAACCTGACAAGAGAAGGCCCCGCCCACCAAAACTCACAGACCGGGCAAGGAGGGCATTAATCAGAGACGCAACAAAGACACCAAAGATAACACTGAAGGAGCTGCAAAGATCCACAGCGGAGATGAGAGTATCTGTCCATAGGACCACTTTAAGCCGTAAACTCCACAGAGTGGGCGGGGCTTTATGGAAGAGTGGCCAGAAAAAAGTCATTGCTTAAAAAAAAAATCACATTTAGAGTTTGCCCAACAGCATGTGGCAGACTCCCCAAGCACATGGAAGAAGATTCTCTGGTCAAATGAGACTAAAATTGATCTTTTTGGCCATCATGGGAAATGCCATTTGTGGCGCAAACCCAACACCCTGAGAACACCATTCCTACAGTGAAGTACAAGGCCGCGTTAACCCTTGCCGAGGCCCGGGCAGACACCCCCCCGAGGCCCCACCCCCGCCTGTTGTCAACTGCGCTCAGCAAATTCACCCCCTCAGACGCGCCTGTCTAACTAGACACAGAAACTTAAATAATGACAGTGGCACAATTAGAAATACTATTGAACAATAAAACTTTATAATCCATCAACACCTATTTAATGGAGAAAAATCAATGGTGAAATAGGCAACTGCATGGTGAAAAAATCCATCAGACATCACGGTTAACAAGTCCGGTTAACTAAAGTTTAGCCTCAAGAAGCCTTTGAATGAGTGAGTCAATGAACAACATGTCAAGAACATAACCGAGGCCTACAACAGTTTCTTTAGTATTCAGAACAAGAACATTCATTTGGTATATAACCGTTCGTTTTCATTTTGGAATCCAGGCGACTTTTAACTTGTGAAAACAAAGAGCGATAACAAAGAAAGAAAAATATCTTGCTTCTCAGAAATAAATCTCAAAATGTGAGGCTGTGTGAAACATTTCATCCTTTCACACACGTAATGTCCCAAACAGCAGCGGCACACAGCTTTGCGCATTCAGTTTGACAGCCATGGGTCAACTTACAAGGGCACTTTCCTACTTTTCTGGAAAGCGAAGTCATTAATTAAATCATTGAACTCAAGCTGGCGTAGCGTGTGAAGACATGGTAGACAGTGATCATATTGACAATGACGGGTGATTTATGCGATGGGACAAGGTGGGCTTCCTTACGGGTGGAGAAATGCATCAAAAATGTTATCAATATGATCAAAACTTCTGAAAATATCGTTTCATATTTTCCGATCTCCTGTGATCAGAGGTGGAAAAACTGGATTGACAAAGTAAAAGTCCTGCTTAGGTTTTCCTTCTGTCTGTGCTCTCAACACAGGTGATTTCACCAATTAGCTCATCAACCTGGCTTAGGGGATGTGGTAATTAGGATCAGCTGGTTCATTGAATTGGCTGGAGCAAAAATGTGGCAGGGTTTTTACTTTCTGCACCCGGGTTTTTCCACCTCTGCCTGTGATGACCTGGCGACTTGTCCAGGGTGTACCCCGCCTTTCGCCTGTAGTCAGCTGGGATAGGCTCCAGCTTGCCTGCAACCCTGTAGAACAGGATAAAGCGGCTAGAGATAATGAGATGAGATAAGATGAGATGAGATTTTCCGATCTCACTACCTTTGAGGCCTCCTAGTGGCCGAGGCCCTGGGCAGCTGCCCATGAAGCCCATTAGGATAACGCGTCCTTGGTAAAGTATGTTGGTGGCAGCATCATGCTGTGGGGATGTTTTTCATCTGCAGGGACAGGAAAGCTGGTCAGGACTGAAGGAAAGATGGATGGCACTAAATACAGGGCAATTCTGGAGGAAAACCTGTTTGAGTCGGCCAGAGGTTTGAGACTGGGACAAAGGTTCACGTTCCAGCAGGACAATGACCCTAAACATACTGCAAAAGCTACACTGGAGTGGATTAAAGGGAAACATTTAAATGTCTTGGAATGGCTGAGTCAAAGCCCAGACCTCAATCCAATTGAGAATCTGTGGTATAACTTGAAGATTGCTGGACACCAACACAACCCATCTAACTTGAAGGAGTTGGAGCAGTTTTGCCTTGAGGAATGGGCAAAAATCCCAGTGGCTAGATGTGCTAAGCTAATAGAGACACACCCCAAGAGACTTGCAGCTGTAATTGTAGCAGAAGGTAGCTCTATAGAGTATTGACTTTGGGGGGAGTGAATACTTATGCACACTCCAGATTTCTGTTTTTTTTTCATCTTAATTATTGTTTGTGTCACAATAAAAACACAATGTGCACCTTTAAAGTGAGCGGCAAGTTGTGTAAATCAAATGGTGCTAACCCTCCAAAAATCCATTTTAATTCCAACTTGTAATGCAACAAAACAGGACAAACACCAAGGGGGGTGAATACTTTTGCAAGGCACTGTATTGTTAGCCAGCTAGCTATTAACAGCTAATCTGACAGGATTATTTTTAGGACTTTTATAGGACGATTGAGAAATGTCTATAATCTCTGCTAAAGCTAGTCGGCTAACAAGAAGAGCTCAAATTTTAAGCTATATTTTGTTTATGAGCTAATTTAGCAGGATTTCTGAGAGGATTTTTACGTCATATTCCTTTTTAAGTCATATCCATGTTTATATTTATCATTAATTATTATAAATACTTAAAATCTTCACTAGTAAAGCTAACCAGTTAGCTAGTATGAGCCACTGTAGCAGGATATTCAGACTGAAATTCAAATCACATTCAGGCATCTTTAGAATGTTCATGCTAACTAGCCAGCTAGCAATTATGAGCTAATTTGACAGGATTTTTTTGAAAGGATGACGTTCATAGTTATTTAATATCTTCACTGCTAATTATAGCCAGCTTGCGAATAAGAGCTATTGACAGATTCTCTGACAGGATTTTCAGTCATATTCCAAAGCAGTTATAATCATCTCTGATTATAACTCGCCAGTTAGCTATTATGAGCTAACCAACACGACATTTGAGTCATATTTCCATGTACAGGTCGTCAATATCGGTGCTAAAGCTAGCCAACTAACTGTTACAGGCTAATCTGACAGGATTTATAACTTTATAATCATAAAAATGTTTGTAATCATTTCTAATCTATCCTGCTCGCTAAGAAGAGCTAATCTGACAGGTTTTCTAATAGGATTTTTAGATGATAGGCTCTGATAAGGCTAACCAGCTAACTATTATATGCTAATCTGACAGGATTTTGAAATCATATTTAAAATGATCTTCACTGTTAATTTCAGCTAAGGTTCAGATGACTGGACAGATTTTCTGACAGAATTTTTGAGTCATATTTAATTTATAAGCATTCATAAGCTTCTTTGCTAAACCTAGCCAGCTAGCTATTCTGAGCTAATCTGAAATTATTTCAAAGTCATATTCACTTTTTCTTTTTATAATCATCACTGCTGATGGTAGCTAAAAAAAAATCTTCCTGAATTATCTTACTTTACCTCTTCTCCAAGCTGAAGAACATAAGTGATGGCGAATCCAGGCCATAGGTTGATGGTATATTCCATCTTAATGTAAGCAGTAATGGCTAGCTAGCTAGTTTGTTAAAATGGATCACCTGATGAGCAGAGCACCGATAAACTACCTACACGCTGTAGCTCGAGTGAGGACACGTGCAGGACGCGATGGACATTTTCACGTTACAGCAATTTTAACTGATCCAGAGGAGGAACAGTTAGAGACGCTACAGTGATTTAATGACGCGTACGTTTGGTGCTTGGACTCCTAATAACATCGTAGCAGGTTATTAGCAAACATTCCTGCTCCAGTCTCACGGAGAACGCTCAGTAACAGGATATTAAAGGACATGGGACATGGATTTTTTTCTGGGTATAATTATGTATAAAGGACATAAGAAATGCCATCTAAATCACTGCAGGGCGTCA
This sequence comes from Neoarius graeffei, assembly GCF_027579695.1. Taxonomy (NCBI): domain Eukaryota; kingdom Metazoa; phylum Chordata; class Actinopteri; order Siluriformes; family Ariidae; genus Neoarius; species Neoarius graeffei. The sequence goes on from NC_083576.1 coordinate 92,891,740, forward strand.
AAAATGTGAAAATCATCACATTATTCAACTTTTTTATACATCAGCGTAAAACAATGATTCGTTAATTAGCTAAGCGGTCACGTGACCCGTGACGTCACAAAAACTTTCCAAGGAGCCAGCGCTTGGGTATCTAATGTAAACAGGTTACTGAAATGGACACCATCGACAGTGATATTCCCGATGTTTCACAGAGATGTGAAGTTAGACCCTATCAATTCGAGCCGATAGCTGGAAATTCACATGAACATGGATCTTGTCTTTACTCTGACGGGTCAGATGATTCTGAGAGTGAGAGTTCATTCAATCCCCATGAAACTGAAAGCGGTCGGCTCGATAACACTTCCTGGTAAGTTAAAAACAATTCTGCTCAAAGGCTAATGATCTGTTGAAAGAAGTATTATTTTTGTATCATACATTGAAAGTTCATCATAGATCTAGCTAAAGTCCGTTGCAAGCTAATTTTTTTTTTGCTGATATTTTTCGAGATTGATTGAGATACAATGCTTCCAGAGTCCGAGATGAAAACATTCAAAATGGCGAAACGAGTCAGAATTATGATAATCAATAATTGATACACCCAAAATTATAATACTAATCCTTACCGCATGAGGCCCATGGTAAAACCACACTTCCAGGAGGGGCTGCCGTCTGCCTCCCAAGCCGGCCGAGAGCGCTCCTCGTCGGGCACGGCCAGGCGGGCGAATGCCCTGGTCCGTCCGCCCTGTCTAAAAAACAATGGTACAACTCCGAGTGAAGGTATCAATGCGCTGTCATTGATACCTTCACGAATATAATCACGAATATAATCACGAATATCATCACGAATATAACAATTTTGCTGAATTTAATAGATAATTTTGTATTTGTTGATGCAATTATTTCATATTTTTAATGGAAAGAAACTGATATAGCGTGCATTTATGTTTCATGTCCCATGTCCTTTAATGAAACATTCAGAGCAGGGCGGATACAAATGTTAAAACTTTCCTTTATCACAGCGTTATCCGAGACTTATCAGCATTTGAAGAAAGCTTTAAGCTCCGCCCACTTTACAATCACATTGCGTCAAGAAACATCACTGAAAAGCACGTTTCAAATCTTTCAGCAGAGTGAAATCAGATATAAAAAATCTTTATATATTGTCAAATTAGCCCATATTAGTCTACTAATATGGGCTAATTTGACAATATATAAAAAATTTTTTTTAAATATGAGCAATTATAAAACTAATTATTTTTGTAAATAAATATTTTTCATAAATGTGCCACTGTTTTCTTATTTCAGTCGTAGCAAAAGAAAGCTGTAACATATTCAGATTTCTTTTACATGAAACTGCTGCAGTTCAGCATTCTCTCTCTCTCTCTCTCTCTCTCACACACACCAATTTGTAAATTGGATCAATAGCTCATGGAGAGAGAGAGAGAGAGAGAGCAAGATCCAGAGAACTGGGTGTTTGTCAGAAACAGGAAGTGCTGCGTCATTGTAATGGAACTTCACCTGCTGCTGGATTAAACAAAGCAGAGCATTAAACAGGAGATTACAGAGAGAGAGAGAGAGAGAGACCTCACTGTCACCTAATGACCACTAATTACAGTGAGTCAGACAGAGAACTGTCTGAGTCACTGAGACCAAGTGTGTGCGTCTTTCTTTATTATAATGATGTGGAGATCAGGCCATGGAGCTTGGAGAAGAGGTAAAGTAAGATGATTCAGGAAGGAAAGAGCAGATCTGGATGTGAAGGTCAGAAGAAATGGAGAACACACACACAGAGTCATGCTTGAGCACGCTGGGTAATAATGTTCTCCCCTCGATTCCCCACCTGTCACCTCCCCACCTGAGAGAGAGAGAGAGAGAGAGAGAGAAGATGAAAGACAGGAAAATAAAGAAAATGTGGATTAGAAAATGAAGGATAAAAAAGAGGAAGCTGTTCAAACCTGAGTACAGATAAAAATAAAAAAGTTCATCTCATCTCATTATCTGTAGCCGCTTTATCCTGTTCTACAGGGTCACAGGCGAGCTGGATCCTATCCCAGCTGACTACGGGTGAAAGGCGGGGTTCACCCTGGACAAGTCGCCAGGTCATCACAGGGCTGACACATAGACACAGACAACCATTCACACTCACATTCACACCTACGCTCAATTTAGAGTCACCAGTTAACCTAACCTGCATGTCTTTGGACTGTGGGGGAAACCGGAGCACCCGGAGGAAACCCACGCGGACACGGGGAGAACATGCAAACTCCACACAGAAAGGCCCTCGCCGGCCACGGGGCTCGAACCCAGGACCTTCTTGCTGTGAGGCGACAGCGCTAACCACTACACCACCGTGCCGCCCCAAAAATAAAAAGTGAAAATAGAAATGTAAAATCTTTCAGCCTCACGTGACTCAGTTGTTCCTGATTTCACTCTGCTGAAAGATTTGAAACGTGCTTTTCATTGATGTTTCTTGACGCAATGTGATTGTAAAGTGGGCGGAGCTTAAAGCTTTCTTCAAATGCTGATAAGTCTCGGATAACGCTGTGATAAAGTTTTAACATTTGTATCCGCCCTGCTCTGAATGTTTCATTAATATCCTGTTACTGAGCGTTCTCCGTGAGACTGGAGCAGGAATGTTTGCTAATAACCTGCTACGATATTATTAGGAGTCCAAGCACCAAAGGTACGCGTCATTAAATCACTGTAGCGTCTCTAACTGTTCCTCCTCTGGATCAGTTAAAAATGCTGCAACGTGAAAATGTCCATCGCGTCCTGCACGTGTCCTCACTCGAGCTACAGCGTGTAGGTAGGTTATCGGTGCTCTGCTCATCAGGTGATCCATTTTAACAAGCTACCTAGCTAGCCATTACTGCTTATATTAAGATGGAATATACCATCAACCTATGGCCTGGATTCGCCATCACTTATGTTCTTCAGAACCTGGACACCACGACTCATTACTGCAGAAAGAAACAAAATCCTGAGAACTCTGTTACAGTTCACTGTAGCTAGTAGAAGGAATGTGAACTAGCTAGCTGGCTATTAACCAAATTAAACGTTACAGAAAGAGAATCAGCACTGATCTGTTTATATTATGCTGCAATCCACTGCACTCTGAACTCGGAAAAATCCCTCCTCCGACATGGAAAAGTGCAAAGGAACGTCCATTCAACTTGGAATTCCCAGTCGGGAACAAAATGGCAGCACTCACATGGTCAACAGTGAACAGAATTCCCTTTGTTTTATTTTATTTAAGTTTGGATTTTATTGATATGCAGCTGCTCTGTTGCGGAATCATGTTTTCACACTGATTTCAGCCAGACGTTATGAACGTGACAGAACAGCTGGAACAGATTTCTTTCATGAGCAAAGAAAAACAATGTCAGTTGATCTCCATGATACATCATTTCTCTTATATTTTAGTTCATTAAATTCAGATTAGATTATTAAATTCAGAGACTAGCTGTACAAATACGTGTATGATCTTGGTCTCAGTGTCCATATTTTTCCCCAAGTTGAAGCACTGGAACGATTTTAGATCAGAACTCTGGAGAATCGACTCGGATCTTTCCAGCATCCGAGTTCAGTGTCAGTCCCACACTGTTAACTCTGTCTACAGAATATAAAGCATTACAGCAGCGTTTACGGGCGGCACGGTGGTGTAGTGGTTAGCGCTGTCGCCTCACAGCAAGAAGGTCCGGGTTCGAGCCCCGTGGCCGGCGAGGGCCTTTCTGTGCGGAGTTTGCATGTTCTCCCCGTGTCCGCGTGGGTTTCCTCCGGGTGCTCCGGTTTCCCCCACAGTCCAAAGACATGCAGGTTAGGTTAACTGGTGACTCTAAATTGAGCGTAGGTGTGAATGTGAGTGTGAATGGTTGTCTGTGTCTATGTGTCAGCCCTGTGATGACCTGGCGACTTGTCCAGGGTGAACCCCGCCTTTCGCCCGTAGTCAGCTGGGATAGGATCCAGCTTGCCTGTGACCCTGTAGAACAGGATAAAGCGGCTACAGATAATGAGATGAGAGATGAGATGAGCAGCGTTTACGATGTAACGCGACTCTCCTGACTTTCCGTAATAAATTTGATAAAGTGTCACAGACTTATTTTATTCGCTGTGTAACATGACAAGTGTATAATATAATTATATTTATATAAAACATTAACATAAATACCATAACCTCTCATGTCTTTTAATGCATTATAACTCAAACTAATGAGTTTTTTCCTGCAATCATGTGTGTGTGTACTTTTGGTTTGTTGTTGATAAAACTGTTATAAATCACAAAGGCTCCACTGTAGACCACGGAGTGAAAAGATCTGCGCAGAATGAGCTCTCGTTATCATTAGTCAGACTCAATTAGCTTAATTACTCACACAGGGGAGATCAATCCATCACTCTGACAGCAACCCGGGAGGGAAACGCCCCCCCTCTCTTTTTCATGACTTCATTTTATTTGGAGAAGTTCGGACAGATTAATTAATTGAGGAAATTCAGTTCAGATAATCAAGATGAATATTAAGGCTGAAGTAGATATTTATAAGTATAACCAGGTTCTATAAGCTAGTTAGCAAGCTGTAAACACTAACGTTGATGTACCGTGAGTCAACTGGCTATATTTAATACTGTGGCTGAATCTGAATACTCAGTACATACTAACAGTGGTGAAGAACCTACAACCTGATGGGTACTGGAGTACGGTTTAGGAGTGTGCGAGTATAAAGAACACAGTTTGTATGTACTCCACCGCCATCATATCCGTCCTCTGCCCCAGATGTTCACAGATAAAATAAAAAAATTAGCTTCTGCAACAGCAGAAATGTTTAACCTGCTCCTAATTCTCACATTTCCACATCACCAGAGACTCCACATGGACACTGCAACAACCGGCTTCACTTCGGATCACCATCTTGTTTCTATTCTCCCAGGTGAATTCGTCGTCTTCTTCTTCGATTATTCAGAGTCTCCAGCTGAATTATGGGAAAGTGTAGTGTGGTACGTTTGCAAACTCCAAATGTAGTAAATAATCTGGGTACCGTTGACCTACTGTGGATCAGACACCCTGTGGATTATGACGTACTGCTTTTACACATGATATAGTAATACAGTAAGAGTGTTCAGATTCAGCCTATAATTTCTGGAGATATTTGCTCACTAGTTATTTATTTAGCTCACAAATGGACTGATGGATACTTCGCTACGGTACGGTTCAGAAGGGGCGTTACCAATCACAGTGATTTATTTACTGTTTGTAAAAGTTGTTGCACGTCCTGAGATGTTCAGGATGTTCCTGGGATAGACTCCGGATCCTCCGGCTCTAACTGGAACCGTTTACAAAACATCAGTCCATATTAATACAGCGTGTGTGCTCACATCATTTACAGGGAAACTCAAAAAGCAAAAAGGAGAAGCAAAAATTAAAGCAAGGAGAAAGGTGTAAGGATAAAGTGACATAAAACCAAACAGGCTCTGCATGTGTTTTTGTTTGTTTGTTTGTTTGTTTGTTTGTTTGTTTGTTTGTTTGTTTGTTTGGGGTTTTGTTTTTTTTTTTTGGGGGGGGGGGGCTCAATCTCATGGAGGAAATGTGTGTTCAGCAATAAATTAATAATTAAAAATCAGATGTTTTATGTTTCTATGATGTGTACAAAATATTCTGTTTCATGGAAACATGCAGAGGGAAAAGTGCAAGAAAAAAACAGAAACTACACAATAAAACAGTACGCAAACAAGAGCTTCAGCAGCAGCTTCAAATAAATGAGCAGAGGAAGAAAAGCAGGTGATGAAACACAGGCAAGTGGAGGTGTGGAGGGGAGGAGAGGAGGAGTGGTGGTGGTGTGGAGATGTGGTGGAGAGGAGGAGTGGAGGAGGAGTGGTAGAGAGGAGGAGGAGTGGAGGTGGTGTGGAGGAGGAGTGGTAGAGAGGAGGAGGAGTGGTGGAGAGGAGGTGGTGTGGAGGAGTGGTGGAGGAGTAGTGGTGGTGGTGTGGAGGAGTGGTGGAGAGGAGGAGGAGTGGAGGTGTGGTGGTGTGTTGTGGTGGAGGTGGTGGTGTGGAGGTGTGTTGTGGTGGAGGTGGTGGTGAGGAGGTGTGTTGTGGTGGAGGTGGAGGTGTGTTGTGGTGGAGGTGGTGGTGAGGAGGTGTGTTGTGGTGGAGGTGGTGGTGTGGAGACATGTTGTGGAGGTGTGGAGACAAGTAAAGACACTTGAACTGAAGTACATCGAAAACATTCAATTCCTACAAACTGAAATGTGCAAACTGCTGCTGATATGTAAAATAACATACCAGCATGAAGTCGGCATGAAGCTGGACTCTCTGGTGACGGTGGCAGAGAAGAGGACTATGGACAAACTATTGAACATCATGGACGATGCCAGTCACCCTCTGCACACTGCCATCAGCAACCAGAGGAGCCTGTTCAGTGACAGAATGCTCCTTCCCAAGTGCAGGACGAACAGACTCAAAAACTCCTTTGTCCCTCACGCCATCAGACTGTACAACTCCTCTCCTGCCCCCCTTCTCCCCTCCTCTCTTCCCCATATCTTATTCTTTTTATATTTGTATATGTAAATACTTTATTTTAATTTATCTAGAAGTTTTTCTCTATTTTCTATTCTCTGTTTATCTGTAATGATGCTGCTGGAATCTTAATTTCCCTGAGGGAGCCCGCCCAGAGGGATCAATAAAGTTCTATCTAATCTAATCTAATCTAATCTAATCTAATCTAATCTAATCTAATCTAATCTAATCTAATCTAATCTAATCTAGAGACACAAAGCAGCTCACTGGCCAGCTGAGGTAACGCCCGTTATGTTATGACATCATCAGATGGCAGTTGGAATTCAAAGAGTGAAAAAAAAACCCCAAAGGAAAACGAGCAGTAAAACAGCAGCAGTGATGGAGCAGCACCTGTTCAAAAGGAGGAAGCTGAACGCGAGGACCAATAAAACACACACACACACACACACACACACACACACACACAGGTTTGAGAATATGGATGAAGTCATTGTCTCTGCGGGAGTGTATTCCTGCACACACACACCCCAACACACTCTGCTCTTTTCTGCTAAAAGTGAACCACAAGTGCTCTCTCTCTCTCCTCATCTCTCTCTCTCCTCGTCTCTCTCTCTCTCTCCTCATCTCTCTCCATCTCTTGTGCTCTCTCTCCTCATCTCTCTCTCTCCCACTTTCTCTCTCTCCTCATCTCTCTCTCCATCTCTTGTGCTCTCTCTCCTCATCTCTCTCTCCCACTCTCTCTCTCCTCATCTCTCTCTCTCCCACTTTCTCTCTCTCCTCATCTCTCTCTCCATCTCTTGTGCTCTCTCTCCTCATCTCTCTCTCCCACTCTCTCTCTCCTCATCTCTCTCTCTCCCACTCTCTCTCTCTCCTCATCTCTCTCTCTCCCACTTTCTCTCTCTCCTCATCTCTCTCTCCATCTCTTGTGCTCTCTCTCTCCCCTCATTCTTTCCTGAACAGACGGATAAAAGAGGAGAGTCTAAGTGTTTTTAATTCATCACACTAATTTAAAAAAAATAAAACTCACCAGGTCACATGACTCTGACTCATCATGAATAACTCACACTCTGAAGGTTTGGAGCAGCTGAACGTTAATGCAACGCTGTGGTCGGGAGAAATGTGCTGATTTGCCTCATTTTGTCTCCATTTCTCTCAATTTGATAATTTTATCCTGATTTAACATTTAAACTTAAAATTCCAGAATTAATCAAGGTATACAGTGGTGCTTGAAAGTTTGTGAACCCTTTAGAATTTTCTATATTTCTGCATAAATATGATCTAAAACATCATCAGATTTTCACACAAGTCCTAAAAGTAGATAAAGAGAACCCAGTTAAACAAATGAGACAAAAATATTATACTTGGTCATTTATTTATTGAGGAAAATGATCCAATATTACATATCTGTGAGTGGCAAAAGTATGTGAACCTTTGCTTTCAGTATCTGGTGTGACCCCCTTGTGCAGCAATAACTGCAACTAAACGTTTGCGGTAACTGTTGATCAGTCCTGCACACCGGCTTGGAGGAATTTTAGCCCGTTCCTCCGTACAGAACAGCTTCAACTCTGGGATGTTGGTGGGTTTCCTCACATGAACTGCTCACTTCAGGTCCTTCCACAACATTTCCATTGGATTAAGGTCAGGACTTTGACTTGGCCATTCCAAAACATTAACTTTATTCTTCTTTAACCATTCTTTGGTAGAACGACTTGTGTGCTTAGGGTCGTTGTCTTGCTGCATGACCCACCTTCTCTTGAGATTCAGTTCATGGACAGATGTCCCGACATTTTCCTTTAGAATTCGCTGCTATAATTCAGAATTCATTGTTCCATCAATGATGGCAAGCCGTCCTGGCCCAGATGCAGCAAAACAGGCCCAAACCATGATACTACCACCACCATGTTTCACAGATGGGATAAGGTTCTTATGCTGGAATGCAGTGTTTTCCTTTCTCAAACATAACGCTTCTCATTTAAACCAAAAAGTTCTATTTTGGTCTCATCCATCCGCAAAACATTTTTCCAATAGCCTTCTGGCTTGTTCACGTGATCTTTAGCAAACTGCAGATGAGCAGCAATGTTCTTTTTGGAGAGCAGTGGCTTTCTCCTTGCAACCCTGCCATGCACACCATTGTTGTTCAGTGTTCTCCTGATGGTGGACTCATGAACATTAACATTAGCCAATGTGAGAGAAGCCTTCAGTTGCTTAGAAGTTACCCTGGGGTCCTTTGTGACCTCGCCGACTATTACACGCCTTGCTCTTGGAGTGATCTTTGTTGGTCGACCACTCCTGGGGAGGGTAACAATGGTCTTGAATGTCCTCCATTTGTACACAATCTGTCTGACTGTGGATTGGTGGAGTCCAAACTCTTTAGAGATGGTTTTGTAACCTTTTCCAGCCTGATGCTCATCAACAACACTTTTCCTGAGCTCCACAGAAATCTCCTTTGTTCGTGCCATGATACACTTCCACAAACATGTGTTGTGAAGATCAGACTTTGATAGATCCCTGTTCTTTAAATAAAACAGGGTGCCCAGTCACACCTGATTGTCATCCCATTGATTGAAAACACCTGACTCTAATTTCACCTTCAAATTAACTGCTAATCCTAGAGGTTCACATACTTTTGCCACTCACAGATATGTAATATTGGATCATTTTCCTCAATAAATAAATGACCAAGTATAATATTTTTGTCTCATTTGTTTAACTGGGTTCTCTTTATCTACTTTTAGGACTTGTGTGAAAATCTGATGATGTTTTAGGTCATATTTATGCAGAAATATAGAAAATTCTAAAGAGTTCACAAACTTTCAAGCACCACTGTATTTTTGTCAGATTTGTAAATGAAAATCACTAAGGCTAGTTAATGACACAAAATCATACAGCTAATCATTCAGAACATTCAGAGTTTGTACACAAAAGCAGGAAGTTCTGATCCAAACCAGCTTCCTGATTGGCTACTTACCCCTTCCTCTTTTTAAAAAAATGGAATTAGTAAGTATTATTAAGCTGTTCCATATCGTGCTGAGTTCTGGACTCTGATTAGTCAGAATGTGTTGATTAATTATCGATAACAGCAGCTCTGATTGTAGTGTCGGTTTATATTAATGCACTTACTCTGATATATTACAGTGCCTTGCAAAAGTATTCACCCCCTTGGTGTTTGTCCTGTTTTGTCGCATTACAAGCTGGAATTAAAATGGATTTTTGGAGGGTTAGCACCATTTGATTTACACAACATGCCGACCACTATAAAGGTGCACATTGTTTTTTTTATTGTGACACAAACAATAATTAAGATGAAAAAAACAGAAATCTGGAGTGTGCATAAGTATTCACCCCCTTTCGTATGAAACCCCTAAATAAGAGCTGCTCCAACCAATTTACTTCATAAGTCACATGATTAGTTGATTAAGATCCACCTGTGTGCAATCAAAGTGTCGCATGATCTGTCACATGATGTCTGTATAAATCACCCTGTTCTGGAAGGACCCTGACTCTGCAACACTACTAAGCAAGCAACATGAAAACCAAGGAGCCTCCAAACAGGTCAGAGACAAAGTTGTGGAGAAGTATAGATCAGGGTTGGGTTATAAAAAATATCCCAAACTTTGAATATCCCACAGAGCTCCATTAAATCCATTATAGCAAAATGGAAAGAATATGGCACCACTCCAAACCTGACAAGAGAAGGCCCCGCCCACCAAAACTCACAGACCAGGCAAGGAGGGCATTAATCAGAGATGCAACAAAGACACCAAAGATAACACTGAAGGAGCTGCAAAGATCCACAGCGGAGATGGGAGTATCTGTCCATAGGACCACTTTAAGCCGTACACTCCACAGAGTGGGTGGGGCTTTATGGAAGAGTGGTCAGAAACAAAGGCATTGCTTAAGAAACCATGTTTGGAGTTTGCCCAACAGCATGTGGCAGACTCCCCAAACACATGGAAGAAGATTCTCTGGTCAAATGAGACTAAAATTGATCTTTTTGGCCATCATGGGAAACGCCATGTGTGGCACAAACCCAACACCCTGAGAACACCATTCCTCCAGTGAAGCATGGTGGTGGCAGCATCATGCTGTGGGGATGTTTTTCATCTGCAGGGACAGGAAAGCTGATCAGGACTGAAGGAAAGATGGATGGCACAAAATACAGGGCAATTCTGGAGGAGAACCTGTTTGAGTCGGCCAGAGGTTTGAGACTGGGATGAAGGTTCACGTTCCAGCAGGACAATGACCCTAAATATACTGCTAAAGCTACACTGGAGTGGATTAAAGGGAAACATTTAAATGTCTTGGAATGGCTTAATCAAAGTCCAGACCTCAATCCAATTGAGAATCTGTGGCATAACTTGAAGATTGCTGTAGACCAGGGGTCTTCAATCCTATCCGCAAAGGGCCGGTGTAGCTGCAGGCTTTCATTACAGCCAAATTGGAGGCTCACTTGATTGTTGACTGGAGACGAGGGTGAAATGATTAAACAAGTGAAATCAGGTGTAGCTCCTGCTTGGTTGGAATGAAAGCCTGCAGCCACACTGGCCCTTTGTGGATAGGATTGAAGACCCCTGCTGTAGACCAACACAACCCATCTAACTTGAAGTTGGAGCAGTTCTGCCTTGAGGAATGGGCAAAAACCCCAGTGGCTAGATGCGCTAAGCTAATAGAGACACACCCCAAGAGACTTGCAGCTGTAATTGCAGCAAAAGGTGGCTCTATAGAGTATTGACTTTGGGGGAGTGAATACTTATGCACACTCCAGATTTCTGATTTTTCATCTTAATTATTATTTGTGTCACAATAAAAGAACAATGTGCACCTTTAAAGTGGTCGGCATGTTGTGTAAATCAAACAGTGCTAACTCTCCAAAAATCCATTTTAATTCCAGCTTGTAATGTGACAGAACAGGACAAACACCAAGGGGGGTGAATACTTTTGCAAGACACTGTATGGTTTCCATAGTAACAGCTCATTCACAGGGGTGCATACACAGACACTCCACTGATAATAAACTGATTAAATATAATCATTCATGTGGTGAAGTTTCCTGTAAGGAGAAATGTGTGTGTCTCGTTTCTGGAAGGAGTCTCCAGTGTCAGTGCTGTGTAACAATCAGAGGTGAAGATAGAACTTTACATTTTCTGAATCTTCAGGACCGAGGAGTTTACGATTCTTTACAGATCCTATCGTGGATTGTTGCCGAGTGTTTAAGTTTAAAAAAACACTGAGAAAAATAAACCATGTGACCTTTATGTAATCAGTGTGTTGTTCTCACACACACACACACACACACACACACACACACACACACACACACTAATATTCAAGCGTCGGCTTATTTAAAGCAAAAGCTGCTTTGATCAAAACCACAGAACTTTGAACAGTGTGATTAATGATGAAGGGAAAAAAGATGAAACAGAAGCTTATTCAGCAAAAACACTCCTCCTGGGATCAATGGGGGGGAGTGCTGGGGAAGAGGAGGAGGAGGAGGCAGTGAAGGAAAAGAAAAGGAGGATGAGAAGAAGAGAAGAAGAAAAGGATAGAGAAAGGGAGGAGAGGAGGACAGAAAGATGAGGAAGAGGATAACGATAGATAGAACAGGAAGGAGAAAAACACAGGGAAAGAGGAGAGGAAGAAGAGAATCAGCAGGTGGGAAATGAAACTTTTCCTCAGGGGGAACGACAGATGGAGAAAGGAAAGATGGGGCAAGGACGTCTTCCTCCTGTCCTCTCTGCTGCCATCACCACCTACAGATCTCTCTCTCTCACACACACACGAAAATCTGTTTGTTCATTAATTCATCCACCTGGTTGCATATTGAGCTACCTGTCTGTCTACCCATCTGTCCATGTGCCTACCTGTCTGTCTGCCTCATAAATGATGGACACACCTGTCTGCCTGTCTATCTGGAGATCCCTCCACACTTATGGATTTCTGTCTCTCTGTTCTTTCATCTGTCCCCTTTCCCTTTTATTTCCAGAGTGTAAAAGAGCAGCAGATCGAGTGTGTGTCGATGAGACAGCGCTGTTTATCTTTTACACACACACACACACACACACACACACACACACACACACACACACACACACCCCTCAGGTTTCCTCCCACTGCAGCTGAGCCTTTTGTTCCTTCGCTCTGTGTGTGTGTGTAACAAGAGAGAAAATAGACAGCTCCTGCACATCCTCATTTCTTATGCAGGACTATCAGTTGGAGATCTGGCAACCTCACCCAGGAGAAAAGGTCACACTGCACCACATTCATCTGGTGTGTGTGTGTGTGTGTGTGTGTGGGGGGGGGGGGGGGGGGGGGGGGGGGGGGCTCAAAGTTAGGAGAAAGAAAGCTGTACTGATATTAATATAAGAAAATCAGATAAATGAACGAGTTGTTTAAAGCAACATGATGGAGGAATTTTACCTTAAAATCTCAACTTCAGAATTATTTTGATGGCTCACTGACTGATTTACAATCTGAAGAACGTCTCGTCTTCCATCCCGAGTTCACATCCAGGTCACAAGTTACAGTACTGAGTAACTCTGGTGATGCGTCCCTGAGAGACCTCTACTACAACCCCGTCCCACTGTACGGCGCCCCCGAGAACCCCGTCCCACTGTACAGCGCCCCGAGAACCCCGTCCCGCTGTACGGCGCCCCGAGAACCCCGTCCCGCTGTACGACGCCCCCGAGAACCCCGTCCCGCTGTACGGCGCCCCGAGAACCCCGTCCCGCTGTACGGCGCCCCGAGAACCCCGTCCCGCTGTACGGCGCCCCGAGAACCCCGTCCCGCTGTACGGCGCCCCCGAGAACCCCGTCCCGCTGTACGGCGCCCCGAGAACCCCGTCCCGCTGTACGGCGCCCCCGAGAACCCCGTCCCGCTGTACGGCGCCCCGAGAACCCCGTCCCGCTGTACGGCGCCCCCGAGAACCCCGTCCCGCTGTACGGCGCCCCGAGAACCCCGTCCCGCTGTACGGCGCCCCCGAGAACCCCGTCCCGCTGTACGACGCCCCGAGAACCCCGTCCCGCTGTACGGCACCCCCGAGAACCCCGTCCCGCTGTACGACGCCCCGAGAACCCCGTCCCGCTGTACGGCGCCCCGAGAACCCCGTCCCGCTGTACGGCGCCCCCGAGAACCCCGTCCCGCTGTACGGTGCCCCTGAGAACCCCGTCCCGCTGTACGGCGCCCCGAGAACTCCGTCCCGCTGTACGACGCCCCGAGAACCCCGTCCCGCTGTACGACGCCCCGAGAACCCCGTCCCGCTGTACGACGCCCTGAGACCCCTGTCCCACTGTACGACGCCCTGAGACCCCTGTCCCGCTGTAACACGCTTCGAGAACCCCGTCCCGCTGTAACACGCCTCGAGAACCCCGTCCTGCTGTTGATCATTTAAAGTAATTTAAGCTCAGTCTCGTCTCAGTGAGCACAAAAATAAATTAATCTCAAACCAAAACATTTGTTCAGTCTGTCAATCTCATGTCAGATAATCTAAACCAATCTCAGCTCGCTCATAATTAATTACACGGTTCAGTATGTTACGTGTAATGTGCGTCTCTTATGTCACAATAAATAAAACCGTCATATTTGTATTATATTGTAGCATATTTGCGTTTATATTTACTACAGTGGCGGCACGGTGGTGTAGTGGTTAGCGCTGTCGCCTCACAGCAAGAAGGTCCGGGTTCGAGCCCTGTGGCCGGCGAGGGCCTTTCTGTGCTAGCCTGGGCCCGCCCATCCTAAGCGTGACGCAACACGAGGGCCTGTTGCGAGCTTAGTCTGGCCAGGCAAGCTATCTCCAGCTCTTCCAAGCTCCGGAAAAATCGGGAGCCAATCAACTTTGAGCTTCTCCAACGGCCCTGGGTAGAGGCGTGTTCAAGGCAGTGACGTAGTAGAACTGCGACCGGAAGCCATAGATTGTTTACAGAATCATGCTGTACTGAAAGCATTCAACGGGAAGTTCTCATTGAAAACAGAGCAAAGAGCAGCCCTGGAGGTATTTATTGAAAGGAAGGACGTTTTCGCCTTGCTCCCGACCGGCTTCGGTAAGAGTTTAATCTACCAGCTAGCCCCGCTAGTAGCCAAATCAATGGGGCTCAGCGAGAATCCTATCATCACGTCGCATACGTCAGAGGAAAGAGTGATGTGATTGGTTTAAGCTTCGTCACAGCCTTTTCTGGCTTCGACCAGTAGCAAACTGAGGCATTTCAGGGAGGCGGGTCAACCACGGGCTCTGGGAAACGGTTGGGCTGAATATCTTGGCCAGACCAATAGCTCGTAGAGCTTTGAAGTCGCGTTAGCCAGACTATTTCTGTGTGGAGTTTGCATGTTCTCCCCGTGTCCGCGTGGGTTTCCTCCGGGTGCTCCGGTTTCCCCCACAGTCCAAAGACATGCAGGTTAGGTTAACTGGTGACTCTAAATTGAGCGTAGGTGTGAATGTGAGTGTGAATGGTTGTCTGTGTCTATGTGTGTCGGCCTGTGATGACCTGGCGACTTGTCCAGGGTGAACCCCGCCTTTCGCCCGTAGTCAGCTGGGACTCATGACCCTGTACAGGATAAACAGCTGCAGATGATGGATGGATGGATGGATGGATGGATGGATGGGATTTACTACAGTGGAGTAAAAGTGAATTACACACCACACCTGAAGGGGGAGCTCAGGAGCAAAATGGACCATTTCTCACATAACGGAGGTGTGATGTTCAAAGTTCATCACTTCATCCAAAATTAATGCCACAAAAAACACACACTAGTGTACAACCACCATTTATTAAAAGTTTTTTTTTTCATTTTTATATTTCCACATACTGTACTGATAAATAAAGCCTGTTATAAAAAGCTTGATTAAAAAAATCACCAAAAAATTAACACTAACAGTTACATTTTTTTACATTACAGATATTTACACAAATGTAGCCCTTCTTTACACAAATTAAATGGTACCTTTTAGTAAAATACCCTTTTATTTTCATTTCTAAAGCAGAAGGCAACGTTAGGACCTGCAGGTTATGTGAAGTGCGTTCTCATCATCATGCAATATTAAAAACAAACAATAATGAACCTCAACTCACACTCATGTTTATTAGTATGGAATAAATGTAATATTAAATAAGCTGATGTTCCCTAAAAAGAGCACGAACACCAACATGATGCTAAACTGATTTTTTTTTTTAAATGAACATGATGATGATGTTTTTTGGGATGATTGACAGTTTCTTGCTGTTCGTTTGTTGTGCGTCAGTTTGCTTGTTGCATATTTTATCTTCTTATTAAAGTGATTGTTTAATTAATAATGCTTTTATAATGATCAGTACTGACTGTAGGACTTCTTATGCAGCGTGCAAACAGCGCCCTCTAGTGGTCAACAAAAATAGGCACAGGAGCGACGGATAAACATAATCAGGGCGCTTTAATCAAGTCCACTAGATAGGGAGGCTAACAAGGGAACATCTAATGATCTTTTGGTTGTTTTGGTGAAATAAAATTAAAAAGTTTGCCAGGTGATGGTGAGGTACGAGTCCACCTGCAAGTCTGATTCATTAGGAACCTCGATGCACAAAATTACGGAACGGAGTTCGTCTAGACAATTCTCTCACTCTTCACCAATCAAGTGACTGTGAATGACATCATAATATTTTTTTCAAATGCTTTATTAAAAAAAACAATCATATAAACCCTAGTAGGCTCATTCACAAAGTCATACTGTTATCATTTCTATAGTAACAGGAACTTGATGACATCGTTGTTTATTTACTCTTTATGGAAGGAGTCTCCAGTGCCAGTGCTCTGTAACAGTCACACAACAGGACAGAGGAGTTTACGCTTCTTTGCAGTTTCTCAGTAACACAACAAGTTGCTTTTTTTTGTCTTGTTAATTTTAAGAGCGAGAAAAAAAAAGAGGCTGGTGATGGAACAACCATTTATCGCTGCTATAACGGAAGTGTTACGTTCACAGATGTGCTACAAAGTGAAATGTATTTATAAATGGACAAAAAGTATGAGGTGTTGCTGTTTAAATGTAATCGCTGGCAAACTGCTGTGGCGTAAAAAGAATAAAACACTTCAGGCCGAGGTGCTGGAGGAAACGAGTGGGCTTTGGATCAATGCCTTTTTCACGCATCGATAATCAGAAAATTTTCCCGATAATTATCGATATGTATTTGCCTTTTTTCAGACAAAAATAAACATGAACCCTTAATTATTTAATTGTAAGTTGCAAAGGCTCATCAGTACTCAGTGTCTTATTAGGAAACACCACTAGAGGGAGCTCTATTAACCTGCCAAAATATTTTATATCGCCCCCTTGTGGTCTCCACAACACATTATTTCAGACATGAAATGGAAGACCAACTGAATGAATCGGAAAGCTCACATATTAGGCATCGAATGTAAATTTCAACTAATTTTAATACATCAATGCCTCAGAAACATATCGATAAAATAATGTGTACATCAATATACTGATATATTACAACATCCCTAGAAACTAGTAAATAAAGGAAATAAAAGTGAAATATCAAAACTGAAAAGGAAACAAAACAAAAATTTGCAAGTGGACGCGTACCATCAAAATACCCCCACCACCCTCAGTGTGTTCTACTCAAAAGTAGGCTGCCTATAAAGGGAACTCTGGAAAAGCTGAATAAAGACAGTGGTTTGAAAAGCTTCCGCATTTTGGATTAATTTGGTTTGCAATTTTGTGATGTCATGGATAAAAAAAAAAAGCACGATTTTTTCTCCGTGATAAGAATACAATATCAACTCTCCTCAGTTTTACTGTAAAACTCTGCTGCTTCTTATTTGTACAAAATTAATAACAGAAGTGCCTGTCCTGCAGGCGAGGACTCCATCACATCCCCTCCCCTCCCCTCCTCAGAATATTCCGCATCACGACACGAATAAACCTTTATCAGTGGTGACGCCGGATCAGCTCGCCTCCCAGCTCCGATATTACACTTATTAAATATTCATCCTTCCATTTACAAACTCGCTCCATTTTTGGTTCACGCAAAACCACCTCTAGCTTTCTGTTTAGTTCCACAACATTCATATGGTACAAAAATAATCAAACTGATCGTCTCGGATTAAAGCCGGCTCTTTCAGGCTTCATATAAAGTGCAAAATTTAAAAAAAATAAAAGAAGAAAAAAATTTCCACAGAGGACTGACAACGGACGCGACGGCAATTAAAACGTTACGTCTCTTCAGTGTAGCGTTTCTGCTGTTCAGTCATGGCTGAGGGGGAAAAAGGAGAGTTAAATTACATGAAAATAAAATAGAAATAAAATAACATCTGTAAAGGCACCTGATTACACTGTAAATCTTTATGCATATTTTAAAAAATTTATTAAAAGTAAAAGCTCAATAGAATTTTACTCTCCGTGCATGTCTTGAGATTAAAGTCATAATAAAAATCACTGTTTTAAAAAAATTGCAAAAAATTTAATCCATTTAATTTCACAGATCTCCAGAGAAGCGTTTATTTTCTATTTATTCATTTATTTATTTTTATTTTATTTTTTGAGCTGTAACCAAGCGTATAATCATTCATAATGCTGCTTGGTAACGGATTGTCACTTGTGGGTGTGGCCTAATTTTTTAAACGTGATAGATAAGAGATTTTATCACTATTTTCTACAGACCACACCGCACATCAAGCTCTTTCACACAGCACAGCGCTAGCTAGCACAGCCAAAACCTTTTAAAGATCAGGCGGTTTATGATTGTCAGATGATAATTTAATTTTTTTATTTAAAAAGTCACTTTTTCATGTCTTTCGACCAATTCGTATCCAATACGACTGACTTTCTGAGAATGTTACGTCAACAGAATGATTTATCTTTGAGAAAATCAAGACAACAGAATAATGATCATAAAAATAATGACAAGAACAAAGTGAGGCCACTGACTGGTTCTTTAAAAAAAAAAAGTGACAGAATGTGGATGGAAATTTCTAGAAATTCTCACTTCCTCTGTTACATCGTGGTGAAATTCTCACACTGCACAATGTTATTAGTTTTGTTAGTTGAATATCCTTCAGGGGGAAAAAAAAAAAAATTAACAACCCCTTTTTTTTCTCCCAGAAATCTTTTGGAAAAATGCAGCAGCTTGGCGTCTCCTGCTGTCGGAAAAATCAAAAAGTCTTTTCTCCTTTTGAAAATGTTTTTAAATAAAAACAAAGAAGAAAAATTAAAAAAGTGCCTACAGTGGTGTGATGAACGCTGAGCTGATGCTCGAACTGGAACCAGAACCCACACACCCAAATTCCCAGGTGCAGGAGTACACGTACATGTGTGTGTGTGTGTGTGTGTGTGTGTGTGTGTGTGTGTGTGAAAGGAAGGAAAGAGTGGAGAACTTTCCCCAGTGTGGAAAAGCCGGACCTGTCAGCCTCGGTGCTGCACGGCACTGTGGGAAGGCGGAGGGAAAAAACGGAGAGTGACATCAGCAGAAAAAGACGTCTTTATCCGCTGAGGGATCAGGCGCCGCTGCACCGGGGGTTTCTGTCAAACACACACACTTATTTACACACACTTTACTGTAAAAGTGAACATTTTCTGGTCAAATTTGTCGGTGTGTATATTCTTAGATTTCAGTGAGTGTGTGTGTGTGTGTGTGTGTGTGTGTATGTACCTGTCGCCTGGCTCTGCTGGCCTCCTTTTCCTTTCTTCTTTTTCTTCTCCTTCTTGTCTCTGGGTTTAGTGAGCTGCAGCAGGCGGGTGGGGATTTGGCCGTGTGGCTCTGTGGCGCCGCCCTTGTGTACCGAGGCAGAGGAAAACGGGTTCAGGTTCTTGGCTTTGCGTTTGGAGTCTGCGCGAGAGAAAACCTCAACACCTTCAGGCAACTCGGTGGAGCTCAGGAACTTCAGAGAGTCTTCTGAGGCAGAGGAGGAGGTGCGCGGTCTCTGTTCCACCGAGTCCTGCAGAGACACACGGGGGGGGTGTACATTAGTCAAAGGGATGCACCGTATGTGTAGAGGGTCACAGTAGAGAGAGTTACTTGTGCAAGTGAAAGGCTCAAAGAAGAGGAAATAACCCTGATCAGAGATTCAAAGTCCTTCCTGCACCATTCATGGCGCGTTTGGCGGCGCTGATCTCCGTTTCGTAGCCCTCGGCCTCTCGCCTATAGACCCCTTCGCAGTAAACGTCATTCATACGTAAGCGGAAATTGCGCGCGCAGCCGGGACCCAAAAAAGACTCAGAAATGCCTAGTTGTTGTGTTGTCGGGTGTCAGAATCGTAGCAGTGATGGGGTTAAAATGTACAGAATTCCAGCAGGATCTCACCCATTCCAAAAAAAAAATCGCTGACGTCTATGACTACAAGCCATCAAACGTGTAGACTGGGATGAAAGCACCATCAAAAATGCGCGGGTTTGCAGCGCCCACTTCATCACAGGTAAGATCAGGCTATTTATTAAATCTTTCTTTTTTATTCTTTCTAGTCTTCGTTTATTGATGTAGCAAAATACTTTGGTAACGTTTGTCTGATTAGCTGGGTCATAGTTACACAATGTAATGAATATTGTTAGCATGTTAACTTAGCTTTGCATGCAATTTTGTTTGTAGGAGAGGTCTCGCTTGACTCAAGCAGTCCAGATTTTGTGCCATCATTATTTGTGTATGCCGAAAATCACAATTTTAAAGCAAGGATGGAAAGGTAAAATTGTGTGCCCTCACTCTAAATGCCAACTTACGCTGACTGCTCTAACCTAGCTCCCGCCCCGTTCAGTTTCATTTCTGCTCTCTGCCTCTCGCTTTTTACGCAGCTCTGATTTCTCTTAGCTGCACTCTTTACACTATCATTCCTTTCATGCCATCACCTCCTGCAAATTGCTGTTTAGTGTTGGGATTTGCTGTTGTAGCTAAAGCCACATTGCCATCACATCACTGGCATAATTTGATTAAAACAAAATGAATATGAATGTCCCATTGTTAATCAAGTTGTACATGCCCGCACATAATATAATCATATGCGTCTAAAGACTTGTAGGCACGAAGTTTTTCGTGGGTGTACACTGAAGTCTTGTCAATAAGGTACGAGTATATATCTGGCCATTGTATACCAGGGAACTTACTAACATCGTCCGTCCACTCTTTAATTAAATGCGGATCCGGTAGGCGATGTCCACTTGTTAGAGTTAACTTATTTATGTCGCATTCTCGATCTTGTAACGACAATTGTTTGGTATAATCTGACAGCTCATAATGCCGCTCTATGGGCAGCGCCATTGTTTCTGAGTCCAGGCTGCGCGCGCATCCTGGCAACGCTCGGTTTGTTTACAAACATGCGAAGGGGTCTATATTACATAGCTAGGGTGACAGTGGGGGGCGGGTCCTCTGGTAACCGCGAGAGTTTGACTCCCCACTCGCATCTGTATTGCAGTGTGCCTTGCCAGATGGCAGTAGGCACCATTTTTATGATGGTCTTTGGTACGACCCGACCGTGAGTAGAACTTGCGATCTCCCGATTGAGGGGTGGACACGCTAACCACTCGGCCACTCGCCGGCAGCAGAGATTATATATTATAAACAAGAGGAGATGCAAGGGGTTTAAATTATATTTGAGAAAAAGGTGATATGTGGCTGATATGGGGGTAGCCATGGCCTGAAGGTTAGAGAAGCACCCTTGAACCCAGAGGGTCATTGGTTCGATTCCCAGCAGGAAAAATGTGAGGGGAGTTGAGTGAATGAACAGCACTTTCCTCTCCCTCTGTATCAGAGCTGAAGGGCCCCTGAGAGACGCACCAAACCCCCAACTGCCCCCAGGGGCACTGTGGCATAGCTGCCCACTGCTCTGTGTGTGTGTGTGTGTGTGTGTGTGTGTGTGTGTGTACCTCCGTATTGTGTTGCTGCAC